>NW_025534933.1:0-135237 GCF_020615455.1 Coregonus clupeaformis
CATGATTGTTAAACCATGGACAACCAGTGGCCACAGTCCACACATTGCTGCCTTGACGCGAGCATGTGGATTGCTTCACATTCACATTGCTTGAACAAAGAGTAAAACAAGCCATACCTTGCCCCGATGAAGACTATTGTTGGAATCTGATGCTCATGAGATGTATGTTGCTTTTCAAGATCACGGGTGTATATAATTATTTAAAAGGTTAAATATTGACAGCAACCGTTTCATGGGGGTCTGTAGTAATGACACCTGATGTCACCTTGTTGTTCATTGATAAACTCAAAACCGTGAAAATGGGGAATAATCCGACGGCAACACTTGTGTTACAAGTCCTCTAAGGAATCACGCGTTTAAACTACCGATAAGAACAAATAAACAATGGGTTTACATATCAGAATAAAACTTCACTTAATGCCAGTTAAAAATCAACTTTTGCTAAGTTATGTTTCAAAATAATAGTATTTGACTGTACTGAGTGGCAAATAGCCTACTAATAATTAGTAAATGGTTTATAAAGATTCCATTATTCAACTACTGAGTTATTAGTAAGGAGCGTATTCACATTTATAAATGCATCTACTAACATGAATAAATATACATTCTATTATTTAAATATTGTCTATAAATATGTATGTGGTGCAGGAGTCATACATTAATGTCAAGGCGTGCTGAAGGTGGGTGTGATGAATATGCAGACGACAGTTAAAGGTTAGTGTAATAGGAGTAAAGACCTAGGGCACATCGGCACAGCACGCACACAGGCGTACAAACAAACGGCGCATTAAATTATGAAGAGCACACCGAGGAAAGGTTTCAACAACAGAAGCGCAATCACACACAACGAGCTGCTACACACAACGGAACTAAATAGACACTAACGGTGACCAACAAAGCACACAGGCAACGGAACATGAAACATAACGGGTGGCAGTTGTCACCACGCCTGCTCGACCAGAGGAGGAAGTCGACGTGAATTTTGGGCGACTGCCCGGGACTAACAGGAGGATGCGAGCAGGTAAACCTATGGGCCCATTTGTGTAGGGTTTAGGGTAGGATTCTCCCACCCACGAGACATTGACATTCCCCATCTGGGGCCTAGATGGATCAACGGTACTCGAGCCCTCGGAACAGCGGGGCGAGGAGCCCCCTGTTCACAAAACCTGAGTGCTGTCACTGGCCTGAGAAGAGATGAAGGCTGGACCCAGGGGTTACTGCTCTTACCAACAGGTAGATGTAATCCCAACACACCTGCTCAGGAAGGGCCTCACAAATGCCGACTCAGCCAGGCAGTGGAGGGAGAGTCAGGAGTGGTGCATACTGCTCACTGGGATTGTGGCGCCGCCAGTGATTTATGACGGCCCGCTGCAGGTGGGATGGGCAGCCCATCGCCTCTTGGAAGCTCATCCAATCATCCACGCAGGGGCCTCTATCTGGCTCTGCCGCCAAGGTGCCAGAATCGAATCGGTTAGTAGAGAGCGGCGAGAGAAGCCTGAACACCGCCCAGGAATGCCCAGTCGTGCAATACGCAATTGCACCCGCGACACGCCGCCACCTGCCCGTTACTGCAACTGAGGGGGTTGGCCTGAGCACTTCAGTTACTTCAACCGGGGGCCCGGATTATTTCGCAATGTCGAAGACTGGGTAAACAGGCCAGCGGGCCTGTGGGGGCAGAACGACATAGGGAAGTTAGGACTTGTGTCTTAGAGAATCGATTCATTGACCCACCAGGATGCAGAATTCTCTGTCTGTCACAAAACCATCGAGATGCGGTCGCCAGGTGTGGCAGGGGTTAACTACCCCCGCATTGCTTTACACTAAGTACACATCAGCAGGAGGACACATTTAGTAGTACAATCAGTATTTAGTGTCATAATGTCTGCCGATATCGTTAGTAAATGAAATGCATCCTCGGTCTTCGACGACCAGGCTTCCGACTCTCAGAGCCGTGGAGGCTAGACAAGACCACGCTGATCTGACTGACTTGACATATCAAAATAATAAAGGCAAGACTCCTGGGCATGAGGGCTCAACGACCGCACACATCGCCGGGACAAAGATTCGCCTTGAGCCATTTGGGGATCTGTGGATGCACGCGATTTAACATGGACCTTGCGAGAAACATACCTATCGGAGCCTGGCCAGGGTTCGCTGCTGCCTCGATGTACTCCAGTTCGATAAAATGAGAGGGCAAGAGCCTCGGCGCCAATGCTCTGAGGGCTTGGAACTGGGCGCTCTCGTCTTCTCAACGCCAAGGTTATGCGCCGGCCGGCGCCGATGAGTAAAGCACAGGGGAGGGTGGCGAACGCTTCTACGTTGCCAGACGCCGCCTGGCCGATCGGTAATGTGATGATGCGCCAGCATCGAGTATCGAAACAGGTCTGTTTGTGGCTCACGTGCACGGTTGATCACCGCAGGCCATCGACTCCCCTTTTCAGAAAGGACTTATGAGCTGCGCCACTGGTTCAAAAACCTCGACAACCTTCTCGCAGCCTGCACCGCCGCACCTTCAGGCAGTTGGGCCCGTTAATACGTGCCATCAGCGACGCCATTTCGCCTCGACGCCGACAATCGATAACCTGCGAGACGACTCCCGAAAACAGACATTTCTTCTGCCTCGATAGAACGTGTTTATAGCCTTCCACACGTAAGCTCGCATTTCCAGCGTTACCAGACAACACACGTGGTTATCGCACACAGAAGATCTCGCTGAAATGTATCTACTTGGAGATTGGAAGACCGATGAAGAGCTCATCGGCCCCATAGCACGACAGACATTTCGAATGACCCGATACAGACAAACGCCACCATTCTGTCACCTCCTACGCCACTGCGCGCGCCTGAGACTAGTTTCAGAAAATCGTCATCTACGTACGACTGCCGGGTTGCAATCAGTGCAGCACCGTAGCTCACAGCAACTGATTGAGCACTGACGGAATAATGCATTGGCGCAACTCCATCTTTCTTCACAAAGAAGCTCGAGGAGGCGGGTAGTCTGTTCAAAGCCTTCTCCGGCTATGTGTGCCTCCATAGCTTTTTCGACCGCGATACACATGGCCTCCGCGGGAAAGGCCTCGCTGGAGACATCGCATCTCGCAACGCCCTACGCACACGAGAGCAACTCATACTGGCGATCAGCGGCACTGTCGATTGATTTGAATGCCTCACGAAACACCCAGACACGCCGCACCGAGCAGACCACCCACGCCTTCGTTACTCTAACAAAGCAGGTTGGCGGCGCAACCAGGTTTAGCACCGGGCACGATAGCCCGATACCACGAGCCTTCGGTAGCCTGGGGGCTGAACTTCCCCGATACTTCTCATCGCCATTCACGATGAACGTGGTTTGTCAACAGTAGGCAGGATCTCTCGACCAAAACGTGGCCTTCATCAATACCTGGTGCTGCGCCGAATATAGGTATGCCGAATGAGGTAAATCGCGGAAAACAAACAGGCATACAAAAGGCCAGGGATGTACCTGGGAGTGCCCCCAGCGCGCGGGCCTGCCGTCTTTCTCCTCGAGAACCCTTTCCTCGCACTTCGGTTGTGTAAGCTCATCACCCATTTCTGGCAGTTCTTGGCTCTTTCCTGCTACACCGAAGAAGCCGGCCGAGGGCGAATGCCTTCGCCAGATGGATGGAGTATCGATCAACTGGTGGAGGTAAGATGGGCATCCCGCAGGCCAACTCACGCTGAACGCCTTCAGAGTTACACAAAATGGTAATGAGAGCCGCTTCACCTACCGCACCGCCGCTAGAGTCCGCAGCTTAGAGCATAACACTGATGCCCGCTCAGACGCCGCCGCTTACCAGGCGGGAACACGCCCGAAGCTGCGGGCGCAGCTGGTGCTGGCTGCCCATTTTCACCGGCGCAGTCCACCTGTTCGCGAGACAGGAGATGAGGGCGAACGCCTGCAGATCCGGAAGGGTGCAGCGGTCAGGCAGCCCGCAGGAGGGACGCCGCGTTGGGGCTGCCCGCTTCACCGTTCCGGACCTGGGATTGAGGACGACGATGGGGTGGGACAGGCAGGTGAGGCGGGTATACTGCCGGCTCACGGTGCAAAGGTGTTGATTGGCTCCTCCGCAGATTGCTCGCGCATCTGCCTTCTGCCCACGAGACAAACGCCGAAAGCTGACACAGCGTCACTGCCGACTTGCCGACTCACATGGCGCGTGATTCGTCATGCTGAAGGCGTGGTATGAATCATGCGCAGGACGAGGCTCAAACCAAAGGCTTTTAGTGCAACATACGCCACCCAGCACAATGCGCTTAATACACGGGCGCATTGTTAGTGTTTGCTGTAAATAAATGAAGACAAATATGTGCAACATACCTTCAAAATACGGAGGAAAAGTAAGCCTAAAACACTAAACAGAAGCCAATCACAACAACTGTAGGTGTAGTAACATCTGCACAGTTAGTTTAACATGAAACATAGGAGTGTGGAGTAGTACGGGACGGTGTGGTCCAGGAGGGAGAGCAGCTCGCCGAATCGCGACAGTGGTACTGCCGCCTGCCGCGCTGAGCCCGACCCATCAGGGGGATGCGAGCAGCTTATCGGATGGCGTCTGGTACCGGCCTCGTCATTTTTCCGGGTAGTATCTTCACGAGATACGGTTTAGTTAAGGGACGGACGGTGTAATGCGAGTTTATGTTAGTGGGGGGAGGAGTTGATGTATTGTCTGAGTGACTCGCCCGAGAAGAGACACATGGAATCAGTGGGGCCAATATTTAGATTCAAGAGGAGATGTACTATAACACACTGCTCAATCTTCCTCAGGACACTTTTTTGCCTCACACTAGAGCCGGCAGGGCATGAGGTAGGCCTCGGTGATATTACTTATCTTCGGCACATCGCCTTCTCACCGCGTGGAGATCGGCGCTGCCTACAGAGGGCGATCTGCCTGCAGGTGATTGGGCAGCGCCCACGCCCTTCCGAGCGCCTCATCCAATCATCATCAAGAGGGGCTCCTCGATCTGGCTCTGCTGCGCCAGGAATCGCCAGGCAACACACATTGTGCGCCAGCAGTAGAGGATAAGCGGACATTCGCCCAATGTATCGCTTCACCGCCGGCCCTGGCAATACACTCAGAAATCACCATTTGACCGACACGCTCTGTCAATTATAGTTAACAAAACGCTTCATGTTCTCAGAGGTAACTGGGGCTCCTGATCGACATCCGGCGCCTGCAATGCCGAAGACGTAATAGCTCAGCGGTTGTAGGGCAGAAGACCTCGACATAGGAGAAGGTAAGCTCCGAGAATCGAGCCCACAACGAGCCAGGATGGTGGTAGTTCCGAGAATGGGATTCGTCACAAATTCATCGACCATGCCTGTGGAACGGGCAGGGGTTAACTACTTCACGGGCGCATATTGGCACCGAGGAGATATCACACTTAAACAGGGGATACGAGGTTAGAGGAGGTGACGCAGAGCCCAGTAATGAATGATCTCACTGAGCTGGTCATTTCACCAGATCAGCCGGAGGGCCGGGGTCGGGGCACACAACGCCGCCGACTTCTCGGCATCACTCTTCTCAATACAGCCACAGCAAGACTGCAGAAGGGAAGGCTTCAACGACCTCTCCTCCGCAACACCGCCGAGCGACCGCCCCAGCCATTTCCGGGACTAGGAGCTGCACGCGATTTTAAACACCAACCCGGTGAGAAATATACCCACCGGCTGGCGAAACGCTGCCTGATCAGCTCCGAGCGGTAGTCGTTAGATGAAAAGGGTGCTGAGCTCCTCGCCAATGCTCCAATACTTCTGCGGCTTAACCATAGCTAACAGTTTTGTTTCAACGCCGTTGCGCCGGGCCGGGCGCTTGAGTGTGGTTAGAGGGTGAGAATCCAGCCAGTTTTTCAGACTGCCGCCTCATCAGGGTACGATCGCCGACGCTTCATCGAGCCGACAGAACAGGGAAAACTTCTTCAGTACTGCCAAGATTGGAAGACGACCCCCTTCAAAAGGATGCGATGGGAAGGTTACCTGTCAAAAACGATACCAAAGCTCAAAATGCGCCAGTACCTCTTGCAGCAGTGGGTTTGCCACCACGACACTTTCGACGACAAGATTGAGAGATGACTTCCCAGACAGCCTCGACAGAGCAGCTGCTCAGCCTCCAATACACGACGCACCAGAAAGCATGCTGCTGCAGACGAACAGACACTAACACCCTCGTTCCGTATCCCGAGGTCGCCCATTAAGATTGAAGCCGATGGAGCATTCATCACCGAGCAGCGCATGACGAGATATTTAAATGATCGACGCCAAACGCCGCCTTCACTGTCACCTCCACGCGCCACTGACACGCCCCGAGCAGTTTAGAAACGGCTTCATGGCGAGCTGTTACGGCTCAATCAGAGTGTATGGGATACGGTAGAAGCCACAGCACCCGATTGAGACCACGGCCTCCATGCTTCTTCACAAAGAAGCTCGAGGAGCAAGTGGAGGGCCGGACGTATCTCTGTCTCAAGACGCTTCTCGGCATGTGTTCTCATGTTTTTCTCTCTCTGAGACAAAGGACATGGAGTTTAGGTATTGTTTTCATTTCAGTTTTGTTAAAGACGAGCAATCCTCATACCAGGCGAATGTAGCGGCATGCCTTGGTTTGGACTTTCGTCGCCTCACGAAACAGCCGCACGAAAGCAGACACTATGAAGCTCAGCGTGTTTAAACAGAGATGGCAAGCAATCAGGAATCTCGAAAATACTGGCACGATAGAACGCACCCCGAAGAGAGCCGTATAAATTACGAGCCCCCTCTGCGCATTGTCATTGGGGCGGGCGATCTTCCCCGACGCTTCTATCTAACGGTGTTATCTAAGGCATGAACGCTTCGTCAGGATCTCGACCTCAAACAAAACTGATCGGGTAAAATTTAGTTATGCTTAATGCAGCATGCCTACATGCTGCACCAGGAAAACAACAGAGCAGTGTGCAACAGAAGCTGGGCACAGGCTGGGAGGCCCCCCAGTGCGCAGCTCGCAGTCGCCTCGAGAATCCCTCTCAGTACCTGGCTCGCAGCAAGACACTTGCGCCGGCTTCCTCGCTTGCTGCACTGGGCCCATAGGCTGGCCCGAGGCGGCCGAGGGTGAATGGAGGATTTTTTGCAGTGTAGGGCATCCAGAGGAAGGTAAGAGCGCATCCCCGCAGTGCTGGCCCTCACGCTGAACGCCCGAGCCACACGTAAAATGGTTGAGCCCGCTCATTCACTCGCATCCTGCATTTGTGAGCTTACCTGAGCGCTTCCTTCCTCAAACCAAATAGATGCTTCACGCTTGCACCTCAGGTGGATGGTGGCCTCGAAGCGCGGCGCAGGTGATGTGTTGGCTGCTCATTTTCCTTCCACTCGCTAGCCCACTCCCAGTTGTGAGACAGGAGATGAGATGATCACAGCGGCCACCCGCAGGAGGAACCCCCGACACTGCAGCGTTCCAATACCGAGCGAGAGCCGGTCCCCTGCTCTGGTGGACCACTGATGGGGGTGGACAGGGCAGGAGGGCACTTCTGCCGCAGTAAGGTGTTGATTACCTCGTAGAAGCAATCTGCCAGCCTATTCGGCCTTCTGCTCACGGAGATAGCCTTAGTATTGTTGCAGCAAACATCAAATGCATCCAAGCGATTCCACATGGTGCAGATTTGTCAAGGCGTTGCTGAAGGTGGTGTGGTGTATGAATCATGCGCAGAGCCCAGAGGCTCGTCCAAGAAGCCAGTGCACAGGCAATGCGCATTTTGTGCATTGTCGCCAGGCGACAACGGGCAAGAGCAACACGTGCAACAGCACCTTCTCACGGAGGAAGTACTTCAAACAGAAGCGTTAAACACACACACCCACAGCACACATACCCAGACCAACAGATTATGCTCAACGAGATTCAACAAGACAGGTGTAGCAACGTCACATAGGCATCGCGGCAGCAGTACTGACGGCCGAAGCTCACTCGGCCTCAGAGGAGCAGCCTGTGTGAATCAGACAATAATCAACCATGTAAATACCTTGGCGATCTTACGAAAGCCGACACAACTCATAACCGGCTTCAAATGTACACAAGTAGCAATATTAATCATTTCAAATTTCGAACATGTTAATGACCCACATCACACAATACTTAATGGCGTTTATAAACGTAAAAGACTGATTAGAGTGCTACGATATTTACAAACGTAGGAATAATGATCATAATTGGCAGCAGTCTAAAAACGTTTTATAAAATGGCTTGATAATGGGCCTAATATAAAGTGTTGACATCTTCTCGCCAGTATTGTGACACCATTGAAATAAAAGCGATTGGAAACAACACAGCTAAGGTGAGTTATCAGATGTTTTTACAAAAGATACCACGTGGTAGTTAATGTGATTGACACCGTGTATGTATTTCTGCTCTGTCCTAGTATCTTCAGATAAATGAGCAGTGAGTGATGTGTATTCAAGGAGCTGGGCCTTGAATAGGTCTGACAATCATCATCTTCTGTTTGAGGTATTAGAGTAGGGACAGATATCACATTGACACGACATTATTAATATTAACAGCTGATTTGATCATTTGCGTAAATGTTTCAATTAGACATACTATAATGAATACTAATTACTTTCTAGCATAACTGTTTTCTGCCTCTACGTACGTTAAGAGCCAACTGCATGGCTTGGAAAGCAGGAAGCAAACATAACTTGTCAGCAGGAGCCAGTATGGCTTGTCATCACTGAGTCGGGTTCTGGTTTCAATATCATTATAGCGTAATATTACCTTTCAAATAGTTTAGTCACTTAGAGTGTTGTTTTCAAAGAAAAGCATTTGTCATTAAAATAAATAGTTAATAGAACAGTGTAGACAATGTTAATGTTGTAAATGGTACTGTTGAACGCAGATTTTTGATGGAATAGTTTGATAGAGCGCAGGTAGTGCTCATTACCGTGAAATATTTGATTGAAAGCAGTCACCCCAAAGATATTTTCAAGAGACGACAGAATCAAGAATTAGATTTTTTATTGCATAATATGCCGAAGCAGTTTACACTGGCTTCTGCTCAAAGATTCTCTTTATACAACAGCATACAGCCATTACTCTTGGGGTAAATGATTAACTTCTTTCATGTACACGCCACGTTTCAGAGTCACATGCTTTCTTCAAAAGGTTTTCATGTGAATTTTCCATATGACTTTCCTTCATCTTACATAGGCAGACTCTCTTTCTCAAAATAATACACATATATTAAGGCATGGTTGTTGCTAGTTTGCTTATTTTAAACATACATCTGACAGGTAGAATGTAATCATGTTATTATATTTACTTCTTTTGATATTTCTAACATTTTGCCTTAATGATACATACTTATTACTATAACCTCTCTTTGGGACATTCCCAACAATGTCTGAAAGACACTTAAATGAATAAGCATACGCATTTACTATTTGTTTTGCCATACAGTGGGAAATGCATTTGAAGTCAGCCACTACCAGTAAGCCTCCCCACTTAAAAGAGCGAGAGAGGCCTGTACTTCATCATAGTACGATTGTTACTTACAGACAAATGAGAAAAATTCATCAGCATTGTAGTGGATTTATATTTATTAGCAATATGGCGGAAAATGGTGACGCTAAACACAAGATTGTACAGTATCGTAATCCTTCTGCTAGTGTTCTTCCTGCTGGCTCGGGATTAATGCACTGCTTCGAATCTCATTATCAGCACAAAGACACTTCCAACACAACCAAACAGTCACACTCAAACTCACTCATGGCCAAGATCAAAAGAGCAACAGCGACACTGGTGAAACAAAATTGCAGCACTCCGCACCGAATTAAAGAAGCTACTTGAAGAAACAACTGTGAGCAATATTAAGAAATGGAAGACATATAAGACCATTACTGTCTTCCTCGAACACCACCTCGCGTCAAATCACAAGATCTGTATTCAGAACCACACGGGGACACCTAGTGAATGACCGCAGATAGTGGGATCAAAGTAATAGTGTCACAATCAGTGGGTCACACTGAATGCCGCCAGGGACTAATGGTAGTGCCAGACGCACCCCCTGCTTAAGCTACTGCCTGAAGCCTAGCAGTGCATTTGACGATCCAGAAGGATTGGGAGACAACATATGTCAGAGACCGAATAGAACTTTTGGTAAAATCAATCGCTGAGGAAGAATGGCAGGAGTTGCATCTGCCTGTGCATCACGCTTGGGGCTGTTTTTCGTGGGGTAGACGATTGATTCATGTAAAGGAAAGAATGAATGGGGCCATGCGAGATTGAGCGAGCTCAGCAAGGGCACAGCTACGCAAATGTGGCTGGGCCAGCATGACAATCCAACACAGCCTGCAACGAAGGAGTGGCTTCAGAAGAAGCACTCGTCTCTGAGTGGCCTAGCCAGTCTCCACCTCATGCAGTGCCTGGGAGGAGTTAAAGTCCGTATTGCCCAGCTTAAGCTCCTGAAACATTAAACAGGAGATTAGAATGGGCCAAAATAGCAACAGTGTGAAAACTGCAAAGACTTACAGAAAACGCTTGACCTGTGTCATTGCCAACAGGGTATATAACAAAGTATTGAAGAAACTTTGTTATTGACTAAATACTTGCCTTTCAGCATAAGCCGCGAAGAAACCATTAAAAATCTCTTACAATGACGCCTGAAAGTCTGGTTTGTCATCAAGGTTGACGCAGTACTACGATGAAAATACAGCCTTCATCTTTTGCCGGGAGAATTGTACATTAGGCCGATCAAACACTTTTCCTCACCGTGGTTGGTTTATTTCGCTATGCATATATTTAAACCAATATATATATTCATTGTTTGACCATTCAGAGCTCCAGTCATAGCTTGCTGGCCACACTGTGAACACCACACAAACATTCAGGAGCCTCACAAACTGCCGGCATAGCTCTACCAGCTTCGAACTGCGGTTTCATAAACAATACCCTTACTTAGTTATTTCATATGTGTTAGTATCCCACACAACATATGCAACTTCTTGTCTTAACACACATCTAGACATGTTTAAGAATGGTGTAATATCTAGTTTACATAACCATATCACAAGTATTATAACAAAAATAACACACCATATCTAATCAGTACATGTCACACATGCTATTCAGACAACACCAAATCATCACCATCATAATCACTAATTACTCATCAACTTTGGAATGACAATTTGTTATCACTTGTTCTCCATTTGACTACCTGGCACATGAAGGGCACGGTAGAATGTATTTATTTATAATATCTTCTAGCATAATCTTCTCATAATTGATTTAACAGATTTAGTACATTGGTTAAATTACTGTTTATCAGCACCATCTTCTACGCTCTCATATGTTCTTCAGATACATAGCTCATCTTTGACACTAAATTAGTCAAACACATGAATGCCACTTCACTATCATTCTGTTTTTCATTGCACCAGTATACCATTGTTAGAAAGGCATTTGCGACTCTCTTCCGTTTCACTACGAGCCTTCGTCACATTTACACAGTATAAAGGCTGATTGCTTTGATTTCCGTTCCTCTGGCAGAGTGGTGTGACAAGAACGCCTTCAGAGTAGGCAGAGGGTTTTGTTTTTTATTGCTTCATTACTTGACCAAATTACTTCTGCAATGCACACACACTACTCGATAACTTCGCGAAAGGACATTTAACTAAAAACATTCCTACAACATGATTCACGCAGCCCATAGCCATCACCATCGCCTTAGTCTAATGCCCGATAGATTTTTCGAGGTCCGTTTCGTTTTGAATTCTCCCAAACTAACCATATCATAATTCATTTGACATATTTGGCGTTTATTTTCTGTTCTCATTCAATACTGCTTACACTTCTTCATTCTGGTTGATCATAAAATTGTTTATAATAGGCAACCGAATGATTAAGAATATGAATGAATCAGCAAAGTTTAGTGAAGATGTTGAACTGATTGCACTATTTAAAACGGAGATGCGGTGCATATTAGACTATTCTTTTATTTGGTCGCAATATAATGTAAATATTCATACAATCATTGTTAATGGCTCTCAATTTCTTTCTTCGTATGGTATGGCTCTGACGTACAGGGGCCGGATGAATAACCATCAATAACACAATACCACATCAAATTGTTTATCTGTCTGATCGTTCTCTTATATCTATGTAATTGCTTTTCTTCATTCTAAAGTCACAGGTAGCTCACTTATAATAATGGTTTACGATAATGGTCACACCAGTATCAAGCCGCTGCGGCTCCGGACAACGACATGGTCACTGGTTGAGCCATTTTCCACACAGAGTCTTGATTTGAATGACGATTGCTCAGCAGTGTTGATAGTTACCATAGGAAGCTGTTTGCGATAAGCAGACACATCATGGACTATACTGTACCACCACTTACCATCACTTCGCAAATAATACAGTACAGGCCCTCATAGGTTTCAGCCTCTTCGTAGTTCCCGTATTTCATGAATACCAGACTTGCTAGTTAGCACACTACGAAAATAAAATTTTACAGCGATTGAAGGTTGTTGTGACACCGTGATACACTATAAACGCAAGAGGGCCTGAGATTATGAAGTTAATACCTGCTTCAGCTTGGTCCACTTACTTCATATCATTTCACTACGCCTTCCATCACAAAGAAAATGACGCAATTCCATTCCATAACACATTATTGCATTGCTCATATCTAATATACCTTGCATATTTCTCACAAAACCATTATAAAACATTAAAACCTTGTAATTCTAACTTCTGGGACATGCATCATTAATCGCACTACGTACAAAACAAAATTAAACAACAATATTTAAAATATCAAAACCTAAAATACACCACGACAACCCCCGGAGCATACCTACTTAACTGTATTTCATAACATTCAGCGGAACACTTCTTCGTGACCGACCATCTGTGCCATGTGGTGATCAGGTACACATAAAAGCGACAGAGCCAGAGGTATTGAACATTCAATGAATTGTTTCATCCAATAGTAGTTACCTGCACAATCATCAAGACTCCGTCAATAGAGTCTGAAGTAGAGTAAGTTCTGTACAGTTTCACCAAATCACACATAGCTTAGCCATCAGTAAATAAAACCTAAACAGCATGTGTATGCCCCTTTAAAGATATTTTCACTTCATCTCGCCACAAAACTCAAAATAGAAATAAAATTTACAGAGAATGGGTATTTCATAGCTTGTTTCGTATTGTTCGAACACTACAGTAAACACAAACAAACAGGAATGGCAGGCTTATTGTTTGAGCTTCTCATACCAAAATATAACTACTAATTTTATGGCCAACACTTATAACAGTTCAATGAAAGAGGCAAAGAAATTCCAAAGTATTTCTCAATGTTAACATATATCAATTCAAAGATATAATTACACACAAAATATCATAATATATTTAGTTCTGTCAACATCATTGTCTCCTAAAGAATTGCTTGATATTGCAACCTACTTGTTCTACATAAAAGATCTCTATCAGCCAAAGAATCTCACTAGAAGACACTAGATATCAACATGTCATACCTTCACTATAAACCTATAACCCTTTTTTTAGTAGCTTAACGCTGTTCAAAGGTGGTTATTATTATTATTATTATTGGTTATTTATTTTATTTTTTATTTTTGTAAATTTATTGTTTTCATAATTCAAAACTCATAAAATTACTTACTATCGCTCAATGCTCAACGATATAAACAAATTGGTCGCTATTCGAAGTAACAACCATTACTACTGTTGCTTAAACAAACTATATAATATCATAATATCAAATAGTGTTCTCAGTTCAATCATCGAGACATGTTCTTTCGGTTGCAATCGTTTCACAAAGTAAATACTGTTTGTCAATATATTCTTTAACAGAATAATTATTTATTAAACAATCATTCAACATGTGTCAACCAGCCCACAACTTATTTAAATTTCTCTTCATACTTCTAATTGTTGATGACAAATCATTTTTATATTTTATAGTGGTAAAACTAATAAAACATTCAATTACGATATGCACTTTAATATTGTTACACTTAGCCTGACATGGGACTGGCAGGATATTTCATAAATGTATCACCTAGAGCTACTGATAACATTATAGGAAAGATGTTATCCTACCAATCCATGTCGGATAGGATAACATAGTAATTAAAATTGCATATCGGTGAATTGGATGTTTTATTGGTTTTTACTATAAATATAAAATAATTTGTCATCAGTTGAGGTACCGTTATGAGGGAAATTAGCGGTAGAGTATGATAGATATTGTAGAGGGTTTAAAAAATAAGTTAATTGGGTGATGAGACAGGTTGACTTGATGTTGAATGGGATTGTTTAATAGAAGTAATTATTTCTATTTAGGAGAATATGTTATTAGGTAGTATTGCTTTGTGGAGACGATTTACTAATGAAGAACATGTCTCGATAGTTGAATAAGGAACGATATTTGATAATTGATCATTTTATTATGACATTATATAGTTTGTTTAAACAGCAGTGAGTTATGACAATGGTTATTACTTCAGATAACGATAATTTGTTTATAGTACGTTGAACGATGGGAGGTAGTTGTTGCTGTTGGCCTGATGGATTAAGTAGACATCTTTTTATGGGTTTTGGATTATGAAACAATACGTTTATATAAAAATAAAAAAATAAAATAATAATAATAATAATAATAATAATAATAAACATCAATGCAACAGTTTGCGACGTTTAAATTACTAAAAAGGGGTTATAGGTTTATAGTGGAAGGTGTAGTTAACTTAATAAAACGTGTTATTATCTAGTGTCTTCTAAGTGGGAGATTCTTTTAAGTATTGATGGGAGTCTCCTATAATATTATGTTAAGGGTAAAGTAGGACACGACGTATCAAACAATTTTAAATCGATGCTGGGGTTAATGATTGTTGATGAGATAGGACTGGGGATATATGTATGATGTTTTGTGTGTAATTACTATCTTTGGATTGTTGATTATATGTTAACGACAGGTATACTTTCTCTTCCAGGAACATGGGGATTTCTTTATATCTCATTGGGATGTTAAAAAAAGTCTGTAGGCTAGGGTGGAACTAGTTAGTAAAATTAAGTAGTTATATTTTTATTTTGTCATAGGGAGCTACCAAAATAAATAAGGCCTGGCCATTTTTTGTTTGTTTATTGTTTTACTATATGGTGTTCGAATAACCACAAACAAACTACTTAGTATGAAATGTTATTCTGTATAGGATTTTATTTCTATTTTGGGTTTTGTGACGGGATGGAAGTGAAATATCTTAAAGGGGCATACACATGTAATTTGGGTTTTATTTACTGAGGGATAAGTAAATATGTGTGATTTATTTTGAAAAGAGCTGTACTAAGGACTTACTGTACACTCGGGATACAACATTTATGAAAGGTCTTGATGGTTGTTAGGAGTAGTATACTATTGGATGAAACAATTCATTGAATGATTTCAATGACCTCTGAAATCTGTCCTGGCTTTATAGTGTGACCTGATCACCCGCACTATAAATTCTAGAGGCATGCTGAATTAAGGGGTTAGATATAATAAGGATAATTAGTCCAAACAAGACAAGGATGAAGTGAGAGGGTCAGTCCTGAAGAAGAGGTATTCCTTGAATAGTGTTATGGAATACAGTTAAGTAAAGATATGCTCAAGGGTTGTCATTTTAAGGTTAGTTATTATTTTAGGTTTGATAGGCAATATTGTTGTTGTTTTGTTTTTTGTACACATGAATCACGATGTGATGCATGTGTCCAAGGGGGGAAGTTAGGATTACAGAGGTTTTAATGTTTTATAATGGTTTTGTGGGGAAATATGCAAGGTGTATTAAGGATATGAGCAGTAGTAATAATGTGTTATGGGTTAGGTTAAATCATTTTTGTTTTTGTGATAGGAGGCATGGTGTAGAGGTGGTCTGTCTATGAGATAAGTGGACTACAACAAGCTGGAAGCAGGTGTGCTTCATAATCTCAAGGCTTCTCTTGCCGGATGAGAGGACATGAGTAGCATACGGTGTCTCACTTAACCTAACAATGCTCTTAAGATTTTATTTTCATGGGTGAAGTTAACTCTGCCCAACTAAGTAGGAGTCTGAGCATTCTCTGCGCCCTGGAGACTATGTGATGGCAAAAGACTACAGAAGAAAGAGCTGGAAAGACCCTATGTGAAGGGGCCTGTACCAGGTGTTGTTGGCTACCTTAGTGATGGTAAAAGTGGTGGAGACAGATACTTAGATCCATGTTTCCCACTATAGGAGTGTTCCAACCTCAGCCATTGGGTAGCATTGTTGTCTTTTGTGTGTGTCTGTGCTTGTGTCTTTGCAGCAGTAACTCTGAGCTTCCCTATGGGTAGGCTGATTGAAGGACACTTTTCGCAGACCGATGTCGATAGATTGAGAGGGACTCTGGCTGACCCGGAGACCCTAGTGATGGAAGAAGGTTAACAGCTAAAGTGACCATACATCGTTGTCCAGGTTACACCAACGGCGGTACGGATAGAGGGGAGCGCGATCGGGTATCATCTAAACCATTGTACCAAAGTGAGGAAACTGATGACTAAGAGACCACCGAGACTTTCAAGACCTCCAAGACGCACCAGAAATCCTCATCATTGATTTCTCTGTACTTGACTAGTTCCCTGAGAATAAGGGGAATGGGGTACTGATAATAGTAGAGAGCTGAAGAACAAGACATAGAAGGGATATAGACAGGATTAGAAAGTATATTCTTGCACAGGCAGGAACCATAACTAAAATGCAGGAAGGGATCACTATTAAAATACAAGGGTTCAAATATTATTGGTGTGTGAGGAACCAGCACAAAGAGTATGGGGAAGTCACATGGGGTAGTGTGACTTTAAGATAATGAAAGAAAGAAACAGGTGAATCATAGATATAAGGAGAACAGTCCAAGACTTAGATAAACAATTTGATGTAGTATTTAGTGTTAGATTTCCAGGGGGAAGTGTTATTGGAGTAGTTATTCCTTGGGAAAGTGCACTGAACCCTGTACATGTTAGAGCCATACCAAATACAGAAGAAAGGGAATTGAGGGAGCCGTTAAACAATGATTGGTATAGATGAGTACAATATATTGCATTAAAATTAAATAAAAGAATAGTCTAATATGCACCACATCTCCGTTTTAAATAGTTAACAGTAGTTCAACATCTTCACAGTTACTAGGACTGTGTGCTAGGATTCAATCATAACTGTTGTAATGTTTAGGACATTTTAATTATAAACAATTTTATGATCAACCAGGATGAAGAGAGAAGTGTAAGCAATTGTTGGAATAGGAACAAGGAAAATGGAAACACCAGAGTAATGTCAAATAGATTATGAGCAAAAATATAGGAATGTTAAAGTAAAACAATTGGGTTATATAGTTTGGGAGAATTCAAGGGAGAATGTGAAAATAGGGGGTGTTTAAACAGATACCCTTTGGAAAACAGGGACCCCTCAAAGAAAAATCTATCAGGCATTAGATAGAAATGGGTATTAAGAATGAGTGATGAAACATAAGACACGTAGTCAATGTTAATAGGAATGTTTTGGATTGGAAATGAACTCAACTAAACTGTTATGATCTGTCCTTTCCTGAGGTTACTACGAATGGTGTCGTAATGCATTGCAGAAATAATTTGGTCCAGAATGGTGTAAACCTCAATAAAAACCAAAAACCCTCTACCCGGCTGAAGGGAAACAACAAAGGCGTTGAAGACGTTCTTGTCCGACACCACCTCTGCCAGGAGACCTGAATCCAGCATCAAATCAAAGCAATCAATTGCCTTCTCTTTTGTGCCTTTTTCTCTCAAGAATGTGACAGGAGTCCATGTGGAGTGAGCAGGAGGAGAGAGGTCTATACAAATGCCACGTTCTTCCTAGTATGGGTATACTGGTTTGCAAATGGACAAAACAGAATGATGGTGGAGGTGTGGCGGTTCAGGTGTGACATTGGAATTGGGACATTGCTATGGGTAATCCAAGATGAACTATGAAGCTATCTGAAGAACATAATGAAGACGCCAGAAGATTGAGTGCCGGTAGAGGAAGGGACTGTTAGTTGAGGTAGTATGTTGATTGAGGAGGTATTATACACTACTACATTTATAGTAATTTGGACAATGCATTAAGGTACTGATCTGTTGTAATTCTCGTTATGAGGAAGTTAATGCTAGAATTATTATAATATAAATATACATTCTGCCAGTGTCAATATGTGCCAAGGTGAGAGTTTTAAATTTGAATAATGGAACAAAGGTGACTAACTAAGAATTGTCATTCCAAAGTTGTTTTGGGTAATTAATTTGATTATGATTATAAATTATAAGTGGACTGATTGATCTGAATAACGTATTAATATTCATGCTTAGTGATGTTGACATGGCAATTACTTGATTAGATATGGATATTGATTATTTTGATTGTTATAATACTTGTGATATGGGTGAAAAAGGTTATGTAAGCTAAAGATATTGACACCATTCTTAAACATGTCCTAGATATTATTGTTAAGACAAAGTTGCATATGTTGATGTGATAGGATACTAACACATATATGGGAAATGCTATAACTAAACAAAAGTGGGGAGCATTGTTTATAAAGAAATACACCCAGTTCAGGGAGCGTCATGACAGTAGGTAAATGAATATGGGACATTTGGGGAATTTGGGAATCCTGAATGTTTGTATGAAGTTGTTCCTGGGGGTGGATGGGCCAGCCAAAAAAACTTGGAGGTTAATTTAGAGGAAAACCTTTCAAACTTGTATACAATACCTGACTGGGCTCTGGGTCCTCATCAGGATGGGTCAAACAATGAGGAATATATATATTGGTTTAAATATATGCATATGAAAGGTAACCACATACAGTGGGGAAAAAAGTATTTAGTCAGCCAACAATTGTGCAAGTTCTCCCACTTAAAAAGATGAGAGAGGCCTGTAATTTTCATCATAGGTACACGTCAACTATGACAGACAAAATGAGATTATTTTTTCCAGAAAATCACATTGTAGGATTTTTAATGAATTTCTTTGCAACTTATGCTGGAAAATAAGTATTTGGTCAATAACAAAAGTTTCTCAATACTTTGTTATATACCCTTTGTTGGCAATGACACAGGTCAAACGTTTTCTGTAAGTCTTCACAAGGTTTTCACACACTGTTGCTGGTATTTTGGCCCATTCCTCCATGCAGATCTCCTCTAGAGCAGTGATGTTTTGGGGCTGTCGCTGGGCAACACGGACTTTCAACTCCCTCCAAAGATTTTCTATGGGGTTGAGATCTGGAGACTGGCTAGGCCACTCCAGGACCTTGAAATGCTTCTACGAAGCCACTCCTTCGTTGCCCGGGCAGTGTGTTTGGGATCATTGTCATGCTGAAAGACCCAGCCACGTTTCATCTTCAATGCCCTTGCTGATGGAAGGAGGCTTTCACTCAAAATCTCACGATACATGGCCCCATTCATTCTTTCCTTTACACGGATCAGTCGTCCTGGTCCCTTTGCAGAAAAACAGCCCCAAAGCATGATGTTTCCACCCCCATGCTTCACAGTAGGCATGGTGTTCTTTGGATGCAACTCAGCATTCTTTGTCCTCCAAACACAACGAGTTGAGTTTTTACCAAAAGTTCTATTTTGGTTTCATCTGACCATATGACATTCTCCCAATCCCCTTCTGGATCATCCAAATGCACTCTAGCAAACTTCAGACGGGCCTGGTACTGGCTTAAG
The DNA here is from genome assembly GCF_020615455.1 of Coregonus clupeaformis. NCBI lineage: Eukaryota > Metazoa > Chordata > Actinopteri > Salmoniformes > Salmonidae > Coregonus > Coregonus clupeaformis. The sequence goes on from NW_025534933.1 coordinate 19,723, forward strand.
CAGGGGGACACGTCTGGCACTGCAGGATTTGAGTCCCTGGCGGCGTAGTGTGTTACTGATGGTAGGCTTTGTTACTTTGGTCCCAGCTCTCTGCAGGTCATTCACTAGGTCCCCCCGTGTGGTTCTGGGATTTTTGCTCACCGTTCTTGTGATCATTTTGACCCCACGGGGTGAGATCTTGCGTGGAGCCCCAGATCGAGGGAGATTATTAGTGGTCTTGTATGTCTTCCATTTCCTAATAATTGCTCCCACAGTTGATTTCTTCAAACCAAGCTGCTTACCTATTGCAGATTCAATCTTCCCAGCCTGGTGCAGGTCTACAATTTTGTTTCTGGTGTCCTTTGACAGCTCTTTGGTCTTGGCCATAGTGGAGTTTGGAGTGTGACTGTTTGAGGTTGTGGACAGGTGTCTTTTATACTGATAACAAGTTCAAACAGGTGCCATTAATACAGGTAACGAGTGGAGGACAGAGGAGCCTCTTAAAGAAGAAGTTACAGGTCTGTGAGAGCCAGAAATCTTGCTTGTTTGTAGGTGACCAAATACTTATTTTCCACCATAATTTGCTAATAAATTCATAAAAAATCCTACAATGTGATTTTCTGGATTTTTTTTTCTCATTTTGTCTGTCGTAGTTGACGTGTACCTATGATGAAAATTACAGGCCTCTCTCATCTTTTTAAGTGGGAGAACTTGCACAATTGGTGGCTGACTAAATACTTTTTTTCCCCACTGTATGGCAAGGATAAGAATAAGTAAATGCGTATGCTTACATTCATTTAAAAATTAATCTTTGTATTATTTGGGACATTGTTGGAATGTCCCAAAGGGGGGATTATATAGTAATAAATTATGTATCATTAAGGCAAAATGTTGGGAAATATCAAAAGTAAAATATAGTAAACATGATTGACATTCTATAATCCAGATGTATGTTTAAATAAGCAAACTAGCCAATACAGTGTGTAACCATGCCTTAATGTATGTATGTGTATTATTTTTGAGAAAGGGTCTGCCACCAATATAATAAGATAAGAGGAAGAGGTCATATGGAAAAGTTCACATAGCCTTTTTGGAGAAAACAACATGTGACATCTAGACGTTGAAAGATAAGGGTGGCGTGGCCATGAAAGAAGTTAATCATTTACCCTAAGGGTAGTAACTGTATATGCTATGTAAAGGATGACTATGCACTTGTATTTGTATAAAAGGAGATCTTTGAGCCAAGGAGAGCCAGTTGTTCCATGGAGCAAGCTCGGCTTTATTATGCAATAAAGTCTAATTCTTGGATTCACAAGCTCCGGTCTCTTGAGAAATATCTTTAAGTTGACTACTTTTCAGTCAAATATTTCTACGACATAATGGGCCTCTGTACGCCTATGTAGATATTCCATCAAAAATCTGCCGTTTCCAGCTACAATTGCCATTTACAACATTAACATTGTCTACACTGTATTTCTGATGAATTTGATGTTATTTTAATGGACAAAAAAAATTGCTTTTCTTTTCGAAAACAAGGACATTTCTAAGTGACCCCAAACATTTGAAAGGTAGTGTACATATAATGATATTAAAACCAGAACCAGTCCAGATGTTATTGAAAGCTTCATACTGTACCTTTAATTAGGATATGTTTGCTTCCTGCTTTCAAATTACCCGTACAGTTTAGCTCTGCTGACATGGAGACGGAAAACCAAGTTGTGCTAAGAAATTAATTAGTATTCATTATAGTATGTCTAATTAGGCTGTTGAGTTTTTACACAAATGATCAAATCAACAATTGTGTGTGTGTGTGCGTGTGTGTGATATCTGTCCCTGTTTGTTGCTGTGGCCTCCTGGGAGTGGAGATGATGGTTATCGTTTCACTGAGCCCAGCTCAGCAGATACACATCGGCTCCTTACTCTCCTCACTCATTATCTGAGATACTAGGACAGAGCAGAGTACATACACAGTTATTGTTATCAATCACATGAATATCTGATTTATACCACAGTATTAATAACAAATTAAAGCATCTGATATCAACCTTGGATTACTCTGTGTTGTTAATACCAATCACTTTTATTTTCAACCTAATGTAGTCTAGTATAAACTGTGAGAAGAGATGGTAACACTTTATATTAAGGCCCATTAATAAACCATTTATAAAACGTTTTTAAAGATTTTACTTACCAATTATGAATCATTATTCCTACGTTTGTAAATGTCAATGAGCAATCTCTTAGTAGTCTTTTACACATTTATAAACACCATTTTAAATTATTATTAATGATGTATAAGATCATTAACATGTTCAGAATTTGGAAATGATTAATAATGTACTACTAATGTACATTTAAACCAGTTATAAAGGAGTTATTGTCAACTCATAAGATCATAAGGTATTTTTTTATGGTTGATTAATTGTCACAGTTTCGGCCTAGGCTGCTCCTCCTCCTGGTTCGGGCAGGCTTCGGCGGTCGTCGTCCCCGGAGTACTAGCTGCCACCGATCTATGTTTCATGTTCGTTTGGTTTTGTCTGGATGTTGTACACCTGTGTCTTGTTAGTCCTCGTTAGTGTCCTATTTAGTTCTCGTTGTGTGTGCTTGTCGTTGTGTGTGATTGCGCTTCTGTTTCGTGTTTGGAGCTACTTTTTCCCTCCAGTGTTTTGGAGAGGTTATGTTGCACATGTTTGTGCGCCCGTTTGTTTTGTCGCCTGTGTGCGCCGTGTATTCGCCTTCGGGCTTATTGTGCTTCCGTCTTTGATATATATTGCACTAAAGCCTTTGGACTGAGCCTCTGCGTCCTGCGCATGATTCATACACCACACCCACCTTCAGCACGCCTTGACAGAATCACACACCATAATGGAATCAGCAGGATCGGCAGTGACGCCTGTGTCGCTCGAGGAGCATCTCCGTGGGCAAGAGGGCCAGATAAGACAACTGGAGACCGCTCTACAGGAGGTAATCAACACCTTGCACCGATGGGAGGCCAGCAGGGTACCCACACCTCCACCTACCCTGTCCACCCCATCGGTCGGTCCACCAGTCCCATGTTCGGAACCCAGGGGATTCGGCTCTCGCTCCCGAGGGCGTATGACGGAACAGCTGCCGGGTGTCAGGGGTTCCTCCTGCAGGTGGAGCTCTACCTGGCCACTGTACACCCGGTGCCCTCGGGATACGAGCGTTTCGCCCTCATCTCCTGTCTCACGGGCAAGGCGTTAAGAGTGGGCTAACGCCGAGTGGAGGAAAATGGACGCCAACACCATCACCTACGCCGAGTTCTCCCGCCGCTTCAAGGCCGTGTTCGACCATCCACCTGAGGGCAAAGCGGCGGGGGGAGCGTCTAGTTCATTTGAGACAGGGGGAGGAGGAGCGCTCAGGTGTTCGCTCTAGAGTACCGGACTCTAGCGGCGGATGCAGGGTGGAATGAACGGGCTCTCATTGACCATTTTCGATGTAGCCTACGAGAGGACGTTCAACGTGAGTTGGCCTGCAGGGATACCCATCTTACCTTCGACCAGTTGGTCGATATGTCCATCCATCTGGACACCCTGCTGGCCACCCGTGGACGTCCCGAGGGGAGTCCGTCCATTCCGCCCTCCGGCACCTCCGAGCCGAGCCCTATGGAGCTCGGGGGTGCCGCGCTAGAGAACGGAGGAGGAGGAGCCCGAAGGGGCCTGTCTCCTGCACCAAGTGCGGTCGTGGAGGGCACACTGCGGCCAGGTGCTGGGGAGGGTTCTCCGGGGGAGAAGACAACAGGCCACGCACTGGGGGGCCTCCCAGGTGAGTAGACGCCCACTTACCCAGAGCTTTCTGTTGCACACTTTTGTATACCTGTTTGTTTTCCACAGGTTGCACCTCATTCCCAGCATAAGGCGCTAGTAGATTCAGGCGCAGCTGGGAATTTTGTTGATCGAAAGTTTTGTTTTGAGTTAGGGATCCCTCTCCTACCTGTTGACAAACCTTTTCCCGTTCATGCCTTAGATAGCCGCCCGTTGGGGTCGGGGTTGATCAGGAGATCACAGCGCCACTTCGGATGTGTGCGCAGGGGGGTCATGAGGAGACTATACAGCTGTATCTGATCGACTCTCCTGCGTACCCAGTGGTGCTGGGGATTCCCTGGTTAAGCACCCATAACCCTGCTATTTCGTGGCAACAGAGGGCTCTCGATGGGTGGTCTGCTCAGTGCGAGGGGCGATGTCTGGGTGTTTCCGTGGGGGCGACTTCGGTGGAAAGTCCAAACCAAGTGCCCGCACTGCACATTCCGCCTGAATATGGGGATTTAGCTCTCGTGTTTAGCAAAACTAGGGCGACGCAGTTGCCTCCTCATAGACAGGGGGATTGCGCGATTGATCTCCAGGCAGGAGCAGCGCTCCCACGGAGCCATGTGTATCCTTTGTCTCAAGAGGAGAGAAAAGCTATGGAGACTTACATAGCCGAATCTTTGAGACAGGGATACATTCGGCCCTCCACTTCTCCCGCCTCCTCGAGCTTCTTTTTTGTGAAGAAGAAAGATGGAGGGTTGCGCCCGTGCATTGATTACCGTGGTCTCAATCAGATTACTGTGAAATACAGTTATCCATACCTCTGATTGCGACCATGACGGAGTCATTGCATGGAGCGCGGTTTTTCACAAAACTGGATCTCAGGAGCGCGTATAACTTGGTGCGCATTAGGGAGGGTGACGAATGGAAGACAGCGTTTAGTACCACGTCAGGTCATTTCGAATATCTCGTCATGCCATATGGGTTGATGAATGCTCCATCAGTCTTCCAATCCTTCGTAGATGACATTTTCCGGGATATGCAGGGACAAGGGGTGGTCGTGTACATTGATGACATTCTGGTGTACTCGTCTACCCGAGCCGAGCATATAACTCTGGTGCGTCGTGTATTGAGGAGGCTGTTGGAGCACGACCTATATGTCAAGGCAGAGAAATGTCTGTTTTTCCAGGAGTCGGTCTCCTTTTTGGGTTATCGGTTGTCCGCGTCAGGGGTGAGAATGGAGGTGGATCGTGTGTCCGCTGTGCGTAATTGGCAAACCCCAACTACTGTAAAAGAGGTGCAGCAGTTTTTGGGCTTTGCGAATTACTACCGGAGGTTTATCCGGGGGTTTTGGACAGGTGGCAGCTCCCATCACGTCCCTTCTGAAGGGGGTCGGTGCGCCTGCAGTGGTCAGCCGATGCGGACGGGGCCTTTAGGAGACTGAAGGACCTGTTTACGTCGGCTCCGGTGCTGGCGCATCCGGATCCCGCATTACCCTTTCAGGTCGAGGTAGACGCGTCTGAGGCTGGTATAGGGGCCGTTCTCTCTCAACGGTCCGGCACGCCACCTAAACTCCGCCCCTGTGCTTTTTACTCAAAGAAGCTCAGCCCGGCGGAGCGTAACTATGACGTTGGGGACAGGGAGCTGTTAGCTGTAGTTCAAGCCCTTAAGGTGTGGAGGCATTGGCTTGAGGGGGCTCAACACCCTTTCCTCATTTTGACTGACCATCGGAACCTGGAGTACATCCGGGCAGCGAGGAGACTGAACCCTCGCCAGGCTCGATGGAGTATGTTTCTCACCAGGTTCGTATTTAAAATCACGTACATCCCTGGGTCCCAGAATGGTAAGGCGGATGCGCTGTCCCGGCGGTATGACACGGAGGAGAGGTCCGTTGAGCCCACTCCCATACTACCGGAGTCTTGCCTTGTGGCACCGGTGGTGTGGGAAGTCGATGCCGAGATCGAGCGAGCGTTGCGTACCGACCCCAGCCCTCCACAGTGTCCTGAGGGTCGGAAGTACGTTCCGCTCGAGATTCGGGATCGACTCATTTACTGGGCTCACACGTCACCCTCCTCTGGACATCCGGGTATCGGCCGGACGGTGCATTGCCTTAGCACTAAATACTGGTGGCCCACTTTGGCTAGGGATGTGAGGGTTTATGTCTCCTCCTGCTCGGTGTGTGCCCAGTGTAAGGCGCCCGACATCTGCCCAGGGGGTAAGTTACAACCCCTGCCCGTTCCACAACGACCATGGTCCCACCTCTCGGTGGATTTTGTGACAGACCTTCCCCTCTCTCAGGGGAATACCACCATCCTGGTCGTTGTGGATCGGTTCTCTAAGGCCTGTCGTCTTCTCCCTATGTCGGGTCTTCCTACTGCCCTACAGACCGCTGAGGCCCTATTTACCCACGTCTTCCGGCATTACGGGGTACCCGAGGATATAGTGTCTGATCGAGGCCCCCAGTTTACCTCTCGTGTTTGGAGAGCGTTCTTGGAGCGTTTGGGGGTCTCGGTTAGCCTTACCTCAGGGTACCACCCGGAGAGTAACGGGCAGGTAGAACGTGTCAACCAGGATGTGGGTAGGTTTCTGAGGTCGTATTGCCAGGACCAGCCGGAGGAGTGGGCACGGTACATTCCCTGGGCCGAGATGGCCCAGAACTCTCTCCGCCACTCCTCTACTAACCTAACCCCCTTCCAATGTGTGTTAGGTTACCAGCCGGTTCTGGCACCTTGGCAGCAGAGCCAGATCGAGGCCCCTGCGGTGGATGATTGGATGAGGCGCTCGGAAGAGACGTGGAACGCTGCCCACGTCCACCTGCAGCGGGCCGTCCTTCGTCACAAGGCGAGCGCCGATCTCCACCGCAGTGAGGGGCCGGTGTACGCACCCGGAGATCGAGTCTGGCTCTCTACCAGGAACCTACCCCTCCGCCTGCCCTGCCGGAAGCTGGGTCGGCGGTTTGTGGGGCCCCTTTAAAGTCCTGAGAAGATTGAACGAGGTGTGTTATAGGTTACATCTACCTGTTGAGTATAAGAATATTAACCCCTCGTTCCATGTGTCTCTTCTCAGGCCGGTGGTAGCTGGTCCACTCCAGGACAATGAGATAGGGGAGACTCCTCCGCCCCCACTGGACATCGAGGGGGCTCCGGCGTACACCGTTCGGTCCATCTTGGACTCTAGACGCCGGATGGGGGGTCTCCAGTATCTCGTGGAGTGGGAGGGGTACGGCCCGGAGGAGCGGTGCTGGGTGCCGCGGAGGGACATCCTAGACCCATCTCTCCTGTCGGAGTTCCACCGGGACCATCCCGCGCGCCCTGCTCCGCATCCTCCTGGTCGTCCCCGAGGCCGGGGTCGGCGCACGGCTGGAGCCGCGCGTCAAGGGGGGGGTACTGTCACGGTTTCGGCCGAGGCTGCTCCTCCTCCTGGTTCGGGCAGGCTTCGGCGGTCGTCGTCCCCGGAGTACTAGCTGCCACCGATCTATGTTTCATGTTCGTTTGGTTTTGTCTGGATGTTGTACACCTGTGTCTTGTTAGTCCTCGTTAGTGTCCTATTTAGTTCTCGTTGTGTGTGCTTGTCGTTGTGTGTGATTGCGCTTCTGTTTCGTGTTTGGAGCTACTTTTTCCCTCCAGTGTTTTGGAGAGGTTATGTTGCACATGTTTGTGCGCCGTTTGTTTTGTCGCCTGTGTGCGCCGTGTATTCGCCTTCGGCCTTATTGTGCTTCCGTCTTTGATATATATTGCACTAAAGCCTTTGGACTGAGCCTCTGCGTCCTGCGCATGATTCATACACCACACCCACCTTCAGCACGCCTTGACAGAATCACACACCATAATGGAATCAGCAGGATCGGCAGTGACGCCTGTGTCGCTCGAGGAGCATCTCCGTGGGCAAGAGGGCCAGATAAGACAACTGGAGACCGCTCTACAGGAGGTAATCAACACCTTGCACCGATGGGAGGCCAGCAGGGTACCCACACCTCCACCTACCCTGTCCACCCCATCGGTCGGTCCACCAGTCCCAGGTTCGGAACCCAGGGGGATTCGGCTCTCGCTCCCGAGGGCGTATGACGGAACAGCTGCCGGGTGTCAGGGGTTCCTCCTGCAGGTGGAGCTCTACCTGGCCACTGTACACCCGGTGCCCTCGGGATACGAGAGCGTTTCCGCCCTCATCTCCTGTCTCACGGGCAAGGCGTTAGAGTGGGCTAACGCCGAGTGGAGGAAAATGGACGCCAACACCATCACCTACGCCGAGTTCTCCCGCCGCTTCAAGGCCGTGTTCGACCATCCACCTGAGGGCAAAGCGGCGGGGGAGCGTCTAGTTCATTTGAGACAGGGGGAGGAGGAGCGCTCAGGTGTTCGCTCTAGAGTACCGGACTCTAGCGGCGGATGCAGGGGTGGAATGAACGGGCTCTCATTGACCATTTTCGATGTAGCCTACGAGAGGACGTTCAACGTGAGTTGGCCTGCAGGGATACCCATCTTACCTTCGACCAGTTGGTCGATATGTCCATCCATCTGGACACCCTGCTGGCCACCCGTGGACGTCCCCGAGGGGAGTCCGTCCATTCCGCCCTCCGGCACCTCCGAGCCGAGCCCTATGGAGCTCGGGGTGCCGGGCGCTAGAGAACGGAGGAGGAGGAGCCCGAAGGGGGCCTGTCTCCTGCACCAAGTGCGGTCGTGGAGGGCACACTGCGGCCAGGTGCTGGGGAGGGTTCTCCGGGGGAGAAGACAACAGGCCACGCACTGGGGGGGCCTCCCAGGTGAGTAGACGTCCCACTTACCCAGAGCTTTCTGTTGCACACTTTTGTATACCTGTTTGTTTTCCACAGGTTGCACCTCATTCCCAGCATAAGGCGCTAGTAGATTCAGGCGCAGCTGGGAATTTTGTTGATCGAAAGTTTTGTTTTGAGTTAGGGATCCCTCTCCTACCTGTTGACAAACCTTTTCCCGTTCATGCCTTAGATAGCCGCCCGTTGGGGTCGGGGTTGATCAGGGAGATCACAGCGCCACTTCGGATGTGTGCGCAGAGGGGTCATGAGGAGACTATACAGCTGTATCTGATCGACTCTCCTGCGTACCCAGTGGTGCTGGGGATTCCCTGGTTAAGCACCCATAACCCTGCTATTTCGTGGCAACAGAGGGCTCTCGATGGGTGGTCTGCTCAGTGCGAGGGGCGATGTCTGGGTGTTTCCATGGGGGCGACTTCGGTGGAAAGTCCAAACCAAGTGCCCGCACTGCACATTCCGCCTGAATATGGGGATTTAGCTCTCGTGTTTAGCAAAACTAGGGCGACGCAGTTGCCTCCTCATAGACAGGGGGATTGCGCGATTGATCTCCAGGCAGGAGCAGCGCTCCCACGGAGCCATGTGTATCCTTTGTCTCAAGAGGAGAGAAAAGCTATGGAGACTTACATAGCCAAATCTTTGAGACAGGGATACATTCGGCCCTCCACTTCTCCCGCCTCCTCGAGCTTCTTTTTTGTGAAGAAGAAAGATGGAGGGTTGCGCCCGTGCATTGATTACCGTGGTCTCAATCAGATTACTGTGAAATACAGTTATCCATACCTCTGATTGCGACCATGACGGAGTCATTGCATGGAGCGGTTTTTCACAAAACTGGATCTCAGGAGCGCGTATAACTTGGTGCGCATTAGGGAGGGTGACGAATGGAAGACAGCGTTTAGTACCACGTCAGGTCATTTCGAATATCTCGTCATGCCATATGGGTTGATGAATGCTCCATCAGTCTTCCAATCCTTCGTAGATGACATTTTCCGGGATATGCAGGGACAAGGGGTGGTCGTGGTACATTGATGACATTCTGGTGTACTCGTCTACCCGAGCCGAGCATATAACTCTGGTGCGTCGTGTATTGAGGAGGCTGTTGGAGCACGACCTATATGTCAAGGCAGAGAAATGTCTGTTTTTCCAGGAGTCGGTCTCCTTTTTGGGTTATCGGTTGTCCGCGTCAGGGGTGAGAATGGAGGTGGATCGTGTGTCCGCTGTGCGTAATTGGCAAACCCCAACTACTGTAAAAGAGGTGCAGCAGTTTTTGGGCTTTGCGAATTACTACCGGAGGTTTATCCGGGGGTTTTGGACAGGTGGCAGCTCCCATCACGTCCCTTCTGAAGGGGGGTCGGTGCGCCTGCAGTGGTCAGCCGATGCGGACGGGGCCTTTAGGAGACTGAAGGACCTGTTTACGTCGGCTCCGGTGCTGGCGCATCCGGATCCGCATTACCCTTTCAGGTCGAGGTAGACGCGTCTGAGGCTGGTATAGGGGCCGTTCTCTCTCAACGGTCCGGCACGCCACCTAAACTCCGCCCCTGTGCTTTTTACTCAAAGAAGCTCAGCCCGGCGGAGCGTAACTATGACGTTGGGGACAGGGAGCTGTTAGCTGTAGTTCAAGCCCTTAAGGTGTGGAGGCATTGGCTTGAGGGGGCTCAACACCCTTTCCTAATTTTGACTGACCATCGGAACCTGGAGTACATCCGGGCAGCGAGGAGACTGAACCCTCGCCAGGCTCGATGGAGTATGTTTCTCACCAGGTTCGTATTTAAAATCACGTACATCCCTGGGTCCCAGAATGGTAAGGCGGATGCGCTGTCCCGGCGGTATGACACGGAGGAGAGGTCCGTTGAGCCCACTCCCATACTACCGGAGTCTTGCCTTGTGGCACCGGTGGTGTGGGAAGTCGATGCCGAGATCGAGCGAGCGTTGCGTACCGACCCCAGCCCTCCACAGTGTCCTGAGGGTCGGAAGTACGTTCCGCTCGAGATTCGGGATCGACTCATTTACTGGGCTCACACGTCACCCTCCTCTGGACATCCGGGTATCGGCCGGACGGTGCATTGCCTTAGCACTAAATACTGGTGGCCCACTTTGGCTAGGGATGTGAGGGTTTATGTCTCCTCCTGCTCGGTGTGTGCCCAGTGTAAGGCGCCCCGACATCTGCCCAGGGGTAAGTTACAACCCCTGCCCGTTCCACAACGACCATGGTCCCACCTCTCGGTGGATTTTGTGACAGACCTTCCCCTCTCTCAGGGGAATACCACCATCCTGGTCGTTGTGGATCGGTTCTCTAAGGCCTGTCGTCTTCTCCCTATGTCGGGTCTTCCTACTGCCCTACAGACCGCTGAGGCCCTATTTACCCACGTCTTCCGGCATTACGGGGTACCCGAGGATATAGTGTCTGATCGAGGCCCCCAGTTTACCTCTCGTGTTTGGAGAGCGTTCATGGAGCGTTTGGGGGTCTCGGGTTAGCCTTACCTCAGGGTACCACCCGGAGAGTAACGGGCAGGTAGAACGTGTCAACCAGGATGTGGGTAGGTTTCTGAGGTCGTATTGCCAGGACCGGCCGGAGGAGTGGGCACGGTACATTCCCTGGGCCGAGATGGCCCAGAACTCTCTCCGCCACTCCTCTACTAACCTAACCCCCTTCCAATGTGTGTTAGGTTACCAGCCGGTTCTGGCACCTTGGCAGCAGAGCCAGATCGAGGCCCCTGCGGTGGATGATTGGATGAGGAGCTCGGAAGAGACGTGGAACGCTGCCCACGTCCACCTGCAGCGGGCCGTCCTTCGTCACAAGGCGAGCGCCGATCTCCACCGCAGTGAGGGGCCGGTGTACGCACCCGGAGATCGAGTCTGGCTCTCTACCAGGAACCTACCCCTCCGCCTGCCCTGCCGGAAGCTGGGTCGGCGGTTTGTGGCCCTTTAAAGTCCTGAGAAGATTGAACGAGGTGTGTTATAGGTTACATCTACCTGTTGAGTATAAGAATATTAACCCCTCGTTCCATGTGTCTCTTCTCAGGCCGGTGGTAGCTGGTCCACTCCAGGACAATGAGATAGGGGAGACTCCTCCGCCCCCACTGGACATCGAGGGGGCTCCGGCGTACACCGTTCGGTCCATCTTGGACTCTAGACGCCGGATGGGGGGTCTCCAGTATCTCGTGGAGTGGGAGGGGTACGGCCCGGAGGAGCGGTGCTGGGTGCCGCGGAGGGACATCCTAGACCCATCTCTCCTGTCGGAGTTCCACCGGGGACCATCCCGCGCGCCCCTGCTCCGCATCCTCCTGGTCGTCCCCGAGGCCGGGGTCGGCGCACGGCTGGAGCCGCGCGTCAAGGGGGGTACTGTCACGGTTTCGGCCGAGGCTGCTCCTCCTCCTGGTTCGGGCAGGCTTCGGCGGTCGTCGTCCCCGGAGTACTAGCTGCCACCGATCTATGTTTCATGTTCGTTTGGTTTTGTCTGGATGTTGTACACCTGTGTCTTGTTAGTCCTCGTTAGTGTCCTATTTAGTTCTCGTTGTGTGTGCTTGTCGTTGTGTGTGATTGCGCTTCTGTTTCGTGTTTGGAGCTACTTTTTCCCTCCAGTGTTTTGGAGAGGTTATGTTGCACATGTTTGTGCGCCGTTTGTTTTGTCGCCTGTGTGCGCCGTGTATTCGCCTTCGGGCTTATTGTGCTTCCGTCTTTGATATATATTGCACTAAAGCCTTTGGACTGAGCCTCTGCGTCCTGCGCATGATTCATACACCACACCCACCTTCAGCACGCCTTGACATTAATGGTATGACTCACCATTTTTATACATATTTATAGATGTATTTAAATGTCATGAATGGTATATTTATTCATTGTTAATTAGTGCATTTATAAATGTGAATACATGCACTTACTAATATCTCAGTGGATGAATAATGTAGATCCTTATAAACCATTTACTAATTATTAGTAAACTATTTTGCCACTCCAATTTTGAGTCAAATATAACCTATTTTTAAAACCTCTTATAAAGTTGGTTTTGTAGCATTAAGTGGGATTTTGATATTTTGTACTAATATTATTATTGTTTATTTGTTTCATATCTGCAAAGTAGTTTAAACACTGTCAGTTCCACTTTAAGGGACCTTAACATAAAGTGTTACCAAATAGTTATTCCCCATTTTTCACAGTTTGGAGTTTATCAATAGACAGACAAGACCGACATCAGACATCATTACTGCATTTAGGACCACTTACATTAAAGGGGCAATCTGCAGTTGCTACATCAATATTTAGACCTTTAAATGAATTATATACACCCATTGATTCTTGAAGAAAATAACTTATACATGCCTCATGAGCATAGTTCAACTGTCGTACTTCATCAGAACCCAAAATATGAGCTTGTTTTACTCCTTTGTTTGTAAACAATGTAAATGTAAACAAACCCTGTATAGCGTCAAAACATGTAATATTGATATCATGGACTGTAGCCATAGTTCTGTCCATGAGTTTGAGAGTGGTTACATTTCGTCAGCCACATCCCTCAGCCGTTTACCAAATCAGTGGCGGTTTGGCCACTTTGTTATAGTTCAAACCACATATTGGCCCTTTAAAGTCATAGCTACAGATGTAACAACTAATACATAGCTAAAACAAACCTTTTAATTAGGAATTGATGTAAGGTAAGCATAGTTGACACAGATCCACATGCCATGTCTCATGTCACCACTAGTGGTCTCCCTTCCACATCTTAGTATTCCGTTCCAGTTTGAATTACATTTCTTTTAGAAGGGAGAGAGAACACATCCTCCGTGTGTATACTCCAGAAATGTCCCCACATATTGACATCTAAACAAGTTCTATCCCTAAACTTAACCCTTACCCTAACCGTAGACCTAACCCTAACCTTACCCTTATTCTAAACCTAACCCTAACCGTAACCTTTGCAAGCAGTTGCTTATCAACAGATAGTTTGTTGATTGTATGACCATCTGTAGAGCATCTACAGATGGACTATCTGGACTATCCAAATAAAGTGTGACCTATGGGGTAGACTAGGTGGTGTACAGCTTCGACCGGAAGTTACTTTTTCGTAGCAGGTTAGGAGAACTAATGTAGCAGGTTAGGAGAATGAATGTAGCAGGTTAGGAGAACTAATGTAGTAGGTTAGGAGAACTAATGTAGCAGGTTAGGCGAATTAGGTTAAAGTTAGGAAAAGGGTTAGGGTTAGCTAAAATGCACTCATAATCTGCTACGAAAAGTAACTTCCGGTCATGGAGGTACTCCATCTAGTCACAACCATGTGATATAGACACGCACAGAGAGGAGTTTTTTCTGGCATTTCCTGGTTGTTGTCATCATTTAGATACTTGATGCATTCAACATGTTATTGAATGAAGGGCTCGATTCAATCGGTTTCGCCGAAGTTCAGCACTATAGTGCGCTTGAAATATAAAGGTAATTTCTGATTGAGCCAACATATGCAGCGTATTACCGTGAATGCAGGCTCCTGGAACGCGGGAAAATTGCCTTTAAATTTCAATTGCGCTACAGAGCTTAACTTTGGCAATAGGGATTGAACTGAGACCTTAACTCCATTGGGCTGAATTTAATTGAGTTGAGTAGAGGAGCCTATGGTAGCCAGTTAACCAGCCTGACATCACCAGACAACAATTGTTTGTTTAGTGTTTGTTTGTTCTTCAACAGGAGGTATGTGAGGTGCAGCCAGCAGCAGCACGCTGGTCTGGTCTTAGTGTTTCTGCAGACTCCTTTAAGTCATTACAGCAGATCAGACTGCAGCAGGAGATCGCTGCTGTTAATGAGGATTAAAATAAGAGAGACAATTTGACATTAAAGAAAAAAGGATATAGGAAAGGCAATCAGCGACGCAAGACTTCTTCTGAGGAATCACTTCATCCTTTGGGCCGCTAGAGGAGAGGCTTTATTGTTCCTTTAATCTTCTGACTATCTTCAGGGGCTTAAATTGAACGTGCACCCTAATAAACAGCCCAATTTATTACTGGCTGCAATGGCACAGAAGAGCACTACTTCCTCAGAGTGGATCTCTCCCAGATTGCTGCTGCAGAGAGTCTGTGGGTTTCTGCTAATTTCCCCTACAGGCACAGTCAGGTAATCACCATGGATAAATGGTGGAGTGATGTGATTCAAGGACACACACACACACAGTGCACATTCTGTACACACACACACACACACACACACACACACACACACACACAAATAAACGCACAAAGCTATTTCAATACATTCAACTGGAAAAAAGAAGCCCACAGTGTTTTTACCACCAGCTCTCACAGTCTCACGTCAGAATTAGACGTTCATCCATGTTTCTCAAACGTCAAATTTCGAAGTTGTTCAAAATGTGAAATTGTTTGTTTAAGGTTAAGTTTAGGCATTAACTCTGAGTTTTTAAGGTTAGGGTTAAGTTCAGGCATGAACTCCAAATTTGTAAGCTTAGGCATTAACTCAGAATGGTTAAGATATGGGTTAAGGATTTGGGATAGGCTTAAAACAAATATATAAAAAACAACTTTATATCGCTGGATTCAAACTTGCAACCTTTAGAATCAGAGGCAGAAGCTTACATCCATCCACAATCCCTGTCCACACCACCCTAGCAAAACCGAAACCTACTTGAAGGTAACAGCGCTCACTATTGCCAGTATGAAAATTGTATGCACTCACTAACTGTAAGTCTGCTAAATGACTAAAATATAAATGTATTGCCCCTAGTGGCTGGTTTCCAAATAATCTCCTGACTTCCTTAGACATGGATGGACATTGAATACTGACTTGTATCACGGGTGACCTGGCTGGTTACTCTTGCAACTTGGCAATGTTGTAAAGGATTGTTGGGGGACGAATAAAAGATTCAACCATAAAACTTGATATGAAGAA
Organism: Coregonus clupeaformis; assembly: GCF_020615455.1. Lineage (NCBI taxonomy): Eukaryota > Metazoa > Chordata > Actinopteri > Salmoniformes > Salmonidae > Coregonus > Coregonus clupeaformis. The sequence goes on from NW_025534933.1 coordinate 35,140, forward strand.
ACCCTTTTAGAACACATCATGTTTCCATATGGTGCAGGCGTGGGCTGTCACACTCTTCCTACACAATACAGCAATGCTTCAAATTAACACTCTCCCTACACAATACAACAATGCTTCAAATTAACACTCTCCCTACACAATACAACAATGCTTCAAATTAACACTCTCCCTACACAATACAACAATGCTTCAAATTAACACTCTCCCTACACAATACAACAATGCTTCAAAATTAACACTCTCCCTACACAATACAACAATGCTTCAAATTAACACTCTCCCTACACAATACAACAATGTTTCAAATTAACACTCTCCCTACACAATACAACAATGCTTCAAATTAACACTCTCCCTACACAATACAACAATGCTTCAAATTAACACTCTCCCTACACAATACAACAATGCTTCAAATTAACACTCTCCCTACACAATACAACAATGCTTCAAATTAACACTCTCCCTACACAATACAACAATGCTTCAAATTAACACTCTCCCTACACAATACAACAATGCTTCAAATTAACACTCTCCCTACACAATACAACAATGCTTCAAATTAACACTCTCCCTACACAATACAATTAAAAACCTTCAACTCCTACAACAATGCTTCAAATTAACACTCTCCCTACACAATACAACAATGCTTCAAATTAACACTCTCCCTACACAATACTACAATGCTTCAAATTAACACTCTCCCTACACAATACAACAATGCTTCAAATTAACACTCTCCCTACACAATACAACAAAGCTTCAAATTCATTCTTACTTCCGTACAGCTGAGCTGAAGCAAGCCATCTGAATTAGTCATAGTCCGAATCTCTGCAACATCCTGTGATCAAACAAAACAATATAACACATAAACACAATGGTCCCTGTATATTTCTGCTCTCACTCTTTTCCTTTCCCCACTTTTTTGTCCGGAGAGAGAGAAAGTTGTGAACTGCATTAGGCTGGCAAATCCAGGCTGGATTTGACTAGGCCTACTCAGGCTGCTCATGAAAAAAGACAACAATGGAAGCCTTACTTGAGTGAGGAAACCGAGTGCTGTTGAAATGTCCTTGTGCCTCTGGCACCGCAGAGAGGGGCTGCATGGGTTAGATCAGGCCCTTTAGTGGAGATTGGTGAAAATAGAGGGATTGTTGAGGAGGGAACATGTTCAAGGTCACAGTGTATTTCCTCTGTATAATGCAGTAGGTAGGTAGCCGCATAAACTTGGCAACAGGTAGCAGTCAAAATAATGCAATAAGGGGGAACATAAATTAATTAATAATTAATGTACATTGAGTGTTTTCTTCTTGCCACTCCTTGTCTGTGCTTGGTATGTGTTTGAGGGTCACAGACTAAGGCCTCTTGTTAATTATACATTATCCTTTTTAAAGGAACAGAGTTATTAAAATGAGAGAGACAGACAGACAGAGAGAGAGAGAGAGAGAGAGAGAGAGAGAGAGAGAGAAAAAGAGAGCTACAGCAGTTCCTAGCCGATAGCACATTAATATTTAATTGTCCCAGCAAAGAATCTGTAATTACAAGGAGAACTGGCTGTCACTTCATACGGAGTACCCCGTTTACTGGAGCTGAGGCTTCTTCATAGTCCCTGTGTCTCAGGTGTGGTATTGTGTTTGGTTGTGGGGTGAGAGAGGAGACGTGTCGGACTCCGGTGCTGCAGACACTGAGTGGTGAGTACCGGGTCTGTTTGGTGCCAAAGGTGACAGATAGCCCTGTTCTGCTGTACAGGGCTGGCACTACAGAGAAAGGGGAAGGGGGAAGGAGAGATAAGATAGACAAAAAGGAAGTTGATTGGGGTGAGTGATGAGAAGGGGGAAGAGAAAGCGAGATCAAACAAGAGGGGGAGCGAAAGAGAGAGAGAGATTTTAGCTTACAGTGGGCGAAAGGGTGTCTAGTGAAGGACTGCGGGAAAAGGGTGTCTAGTGATCTAGTGAAGGGGTTGGGGGGGGGGGGTAAAAAAGCGTTTAGAGCACATCAGACATCACAAAGGTAAAAGGCTTCAAAGCCTCTCCCGACATTAAAGCCCTCCCTTTACCTCTCACTCTAACCCTCACCACAGGACAACCCTCCCCCCCACTCCCTCTATCGCCCCCCTTTATGTCTCTCTGTCTCTTTTTGTCTCTTTCTGTCTCTTTCTGTCTCTTTCTGTCTCTTTCTGTCTCTCTCTCTCTCTCTCTCTCTCTCTCTCTCTCTCTCTCTCTCTCTCTCTCTCTCTCTCTCTCTCTCTCTCTTTCTATCTCTCTCTCAATTTTCTTCCCCTCTCTCTCATTCCTGTTTTTTTCAGGTCATTCTGCAGTACAATCCCTCTTTCTCTGAGTTTCTGTGAGAAACAGACGTAGTTTAACCGTTGGAGGTGGCAGGCCTGCAGCAGATGGCTGTAGTGTATGTCTGTAGACCGCCTGAGAGACCAGAAGAGTCAAAACGTCTGTGAACACCAGACACCAAGTCAGATCTACACGGCCCTGCCGAGATCCAGGCTGGATACGTCTGTCTGTCTGTCTCCTGGGTCTCTGTACAGATTATACTGGACATATTGTAGCCACCATGTGTGTTTAGTCTACTAGCCACATCTGTATTTGCTTTTAGCCTTTAGTGGGAAGGTGTGGGGGTAAACTGAGCTGCCCTTCTGGGCCAATGCTCCCTTGAGAAAGAGGTCCTCTGACTCAATGGGACTTCCTGGTTAAATAAAGGTTAATAAATACATCAAATATTCCAGGCCATCATGTCTTCTTTGCTTGTGTTTTAGCATTATCCATTGCCATCACTGGGAAGGTGGTACATGTGTCTTGAATACACTCAGTAACACTCAGCGGTAGTGCCTAATGCTACAGCGTAGATTAATGATACAGCGTAGATGAATAGAAAACCTAATGATATGTGTGGGTTGGACGGGTCTATTTTATCTGTGTGTGTTTTCAAGAGGATGTCGCTCTGTTTCTCTATTTCTCTCCATCACCCTTAAATGTCTCTAACCCCATAATTTCTCTTTCTTTCTCTCTCTCTCTCTCTCTCTCTCTCTCTCTCTCTCTCTCTCTCTCTCTCTCTCTCTGTGTTTTCTCTGTGCTGTGGAGGTTGTACTTTGCCTCTCGGCAAGGAAACCACAGTAGACAGTGTTCATGGAGCAGAGCTGAAGAAAAACTCTACTGACTCAATTAAACACTCTCATTTAGCCTTCAAATCCTCAACCACCGAGTGTAATCTTTTCACTACTCGCCTTACCTTAAGCTTTCTCAAATACCAGTCTTTTCCTTATAATATTTCTCCCTTTATTCGTCTCTCTTTCTTAGTTTAGATATTTTTTTTGCATCACTGTCACGCCCTGACTCAGGGGACTCGTATATGTTGAGTCAGGGTGTGTATATTCTTTGTTGCGTATATTCTATGTGGTGTTATTCTAGTATGTGTATATCTATGTTGGCCGGTGTGGTTCCCAATCAGAGGCAGCTGTCGCTTGTTGTCTCTGATTGGGGATTATACTTAGGCAGCCTATTGGCACTAGTGTGTTGTGGGATCTTGTTCCTGGTAAGGTTAGTTGTGTGTCTACCTTAGGACTTCATGTTTCGTTTCGTTTATTGTTTTGTCGTGTGTTTATTAAGTTGAATAAACATGTACGAATATCACGCTGCGCCTTGGTCTGACGCGTCATTCAACGAACGTTACAGAAGATCCCACCAAACGAGGACCAAGCAGCGTGCCCAGCCGGAGCGAATAGCCATGTCACAGGTGGGCAATTTGTGGTCATGGGAAGAGATATTTGCGGGGAGAGGACCATGGGCTAAGGTAGATGCCCAGGCAGGAGAGGTGCAACGGCAACACGGAGGAGGCCGGTCGAGGAGGAAGCCCGAGAAGCAGCCCCAAGAACATTTTTTGGGGGGGCACACGGGGTGGTTGGCGGAGCCTAGTGGCGAAGAAGCGTATGACTGGGCAGGCTCCGGGTTATGCGGAGCTACGTACTGTGTCGCCAGTGCGCCGGCACAGTCCTGTACGTCCTGTGCTTGCACCACGCATGTGCCGTGCAAAGATGGGCATCCAGCCAGGACGGGGTGTGCTGGCTCAACGCTCCTGGTCTCCAGTACGCCTCCTCGGTCCCGCATATCCTGCGCCAGTTCTACGAACTGTATCGCCAGTGCGCGTGCACAGCCCAGTGCGTCCTGTGCTGATGCCTCACACATACTGTGCGGAAGTAGGCATTCAGCCAGGACGGGTTGTGCCAGCTCTCCGCTCCAGACCTCCAGTCCGCCTCCACAGTTCGGCCCGGCCTGTTCCTGCTCCTCGCACCAAGCCAGTGGTGCGCGTCGCCAGTCCGGCCCGGCCTGTTCCTGCTCCTCGCACCAAGCCAGTGGTGCGTGTTCCCAGTCTGGCCCGGCCTGTTCCTGCTCCTCGCACCAAGCCAGTGGTGTGCGTCGCCAGTCCGGCCCGGCCTGTTTCTGCTCCTCGCACCAAGCCTGTGGTGCGCGTCGCCAGTCCGGCCTGTTCCTGCTCCTCGCACCAAGCCTGTGGTGCGCGTCGCCAGTCCGGCCCGTCCTGTTCCTGCTCCTCGCACCAAGCCTGTGGTGCGCGTCGCCAGTCCGGCCCGGCCTGTTCCTGCTCCTCGCACCAAGCCTGTGGTGCGCGTCGCCAGTCCGGCCCGGCCTGTTCCTGCTCCTCGCACCAAGCCTGTGGTGCGCGTCGCCAGTCCGGCCCGGCCTGTTCCTGCTCCTCGCACCAAGCCTGTGGTGCGCGTCGCCAGTCCGGCCTGTTCCTGCTCCTCGCACCAAGCCTGTGGTGCGCGTCGCCAGTCCGGCCCGGCCTGTTCCTGCTCCTCGCACCAAGCCTGTGGTGCGCGTCACCAATCTGGCCCGGCCTGTTCCTGTTCCTGCTCCTCGCACCAAGCCTGTGGTGCGCATCGCCAGTCCGGTTTGTTCCCAATAAAACAAACAAATTCAAATAAAAAAGAATATCAAATATGGTAATGTATACAGGTTTACACATCTTATCACTAATATATATTTATAATTCACAAAAGCTACATTCATTTTCTACATTAATTAAATATTTAGAAATAAGACTATTAGATCTTCTCACTGTGTTAATCTCAATTCATTTATTTCCCTTTTTCTGCATCTTCCACCTCTACGCATCACCTCTTTGTTTTCCTCTCTCCTCTATCCTCTTCTCTCTCCCTTACTCACTCCCCTCTTCTCCTCTGTCCATCTATCTCTTCTACAGACACTGTGATTGAGAATGTGCATCATGAGAGGGAGAGCAGTTAAATCCTGTAGTCAAATTCCAGTCAAAGATATACCGCAGCAATTACAGCACTGTCAATATCTCGGATCTATACCTGGAAGGTATATCCACAGTCCACTGGCTCAGTCACATTTCAGCATATCTGTAATGAGTAATAAAATACTATTTGTTATAATCATATAGGAGAGTGCCAAGGGGTTATAGCAGGACTTGTTTCTCATATGGCTTAAATTCAACCTCAGAGGACCCCTCAGAACAGTGATAACGTGGTCAGACATGGCAGGTCATCTACTGTGCAGTTGGTTTTCATGCGTAAGAATAAGCACTTGTATAACTCTATTTCTTTTAGTCTGAGAGAAATGGACGGCCATTTTGAACCAAATTCTAATCAGTCTGCTTTTTGCTCCTTCTCTAGCCTCCGGTCTGAGGAGAGTTGTATTCCCCTGATGGACAATCACATGTATTACACTGTTTTATATTCTCCGTCCCGTTTCCGCACAATCAGCTACACAACCATCGGACACACATGCCTCATTCGTGTCAAAGTTTCTGGACTTGTACAACACTTGAGCCCATATTTATAAAGCGTCTCATAGTGGAAATGCTGATCTACAGTATGATAAGGTTCCCGCTGTCCATGTAATCTTATTCAATATGACCGAGATCAGCACTCTTAGGGCTCGATTCAATCAGATCCGCTGTTAGAGCTGTCAAATCCACAAGTGGCTCCCGGCATTATTCCTAAAGCGGACATTGCCATTGACTGCACGGAGTTGCATTAACAGAAATCCCATGCATCCTTGTTTACAAGTTTGAACACTAGAATGTGAGATGTAATCTACACCTCCATTATGATGGTAGAAATACTCATTATTTAGTTGAATGATTTTTCAATTTGAGCGTAATTATCTCTATATAGCCGACACGTTCAGAACGTTTCTCAGAACTTTCTTCAGAACTTTTAATGTGAGTGGGGTGGGTGTGGCTTCATGACAATGATCGCAAGAGCAGCTGCTCACCGATTTGATCGCTCCAATGCAGTTCCACTCAGACACGCCAAAACATCCGCTATGCTGGTCTCTGCTTTTGCCGGTTAACTCTTGATCTGACTGAATCTAGGCCTTAACTCTGAAAAGTTTTGTGAATACAGGCCTTGGTAGCCTACGGTGTGATTTAATTGATAAATGATGGCATGATTTTAGAGTCAGCCCTAGGCTGTAATGGATCTCCATACAGTAGGTTAACAATGTGGAGACTGGAGAAAGGAAGTTTATGAGAGGAGTCTACAGGGGACACTTAGGTCTATGTTTATGGAGTAGTAGTCTGCTACCCAAGATTCACTGCTTCAGAAAAATGCCTCATGCAGTTTCTGTAGGCCTACCCAGCGAAACTATAGTTCAAATGAAAAATAAGTTCCAGCGTAAGTGATCTGGATAAGAGCGTCTGCTAAATGATGTAAATGTAAATGTAAAATTCAGCTTTTTAATTGATCAATCAATACGTGCTATTAACGGAACATCTTTCTGTTGGGAATTCAGTCCTGCTTTTGCCCCCTCTCTGCTTTTGTGTGTTACTCAAGTGGAGGAGTGCTCCGGTTAGCCAGCCAATCCATTTTCATTAACTCAAACATCACAGTCATTAACACCTTAGGTAAAACAAACAATATCAAACATCTCTTTAAGAGATTCACACAAACAACAATAGTAAACCATGTTTTTTTTCCCTGGTCAGGTTGCATGGTAAAAATAAATAATCCTGACTCTATGTATATGCAATATATACAGTTGAAGTCGGAAGTTTACATACACCTTAGCCAAATACATTTAAACTCAGTTTTTCACAATTCCTGACATTTAATCCTAGGAAAGATTCCCTGTTTTAGGTAAATTAGGATCACCACTTTATTTTAAGAATGTCAGAATAATAGTAGCGAGAATGATTTCTTTCAGCTTTTATTTATTTCATCACATTCCCAGTGGGTCAGAAGTTTACATACACTCAATTAGTATTTGGTAGCATTGCCTTTAAATTGTTAAACTTGGGTCAAACGCTTCGGGTAGCCTTCCACAAGCTTCCCACAATACGTTGGGTGAATTTTGGCCCATTCCTCCTGACAGAGCTGGTGTAACTGAGTCAGGTTTGTAGGCCTCCTTGCTCGCACACGCTTTTTCAGTTCTGCCCACAAATTTTCTATAGGATTGAGGTCAGGGCTTTGTGATGGCCACTCCAATATCTTGACTTTGTTGTCCTTAAGCCATTTTGCCACAATTTTTGAAGTATGCTTGGGGTCATTGTCCATTTGGAAGACCCATTTGTGACCAAGCTTTAACTTCCTGACTGATGTCTTGAGATGTTGCTTCAATATATCCACATAATTTTCCTTCCTCATGATGCCATCTATTTTGTGAAGTGCACCAGTCCCTCCTGCAGCAAAGCACCCCCACAGCATGGTGCTGCCACCCCCGTGCTTCACGGTTGGGATGGTGTTCTTCGGCTTGCAAGCCTTCCCCTTTTTCCTCCAAACATAACGATGGTCATTATGGTCAAACAGTTCTATTTTTGTTTCATCAGACCAGAGGACAATTCTACCAAAAGTATGATCTTTGTCCCCATGTGCAGTTGCAAACTGCTTTTTTATGGTGGTTTTTGAGCAGTGGCTTCTACCTTGCTGAGCGGCCTTTCAGGTTATGTCGATATAGGACTCGTTTTACTGTGGATATAGATACTTTTGTACGTGTTTCCTCCAGCATCTTCACAAGGTTCTTTGCTGTTGTTCTGGGATTGATTTGCACTTTTCGCACCAAAGTACGTTTATCTCTAGGAGACAGAACACATCTCATTCCTGAGCGGTATGACAGCTGCATGGTCCCATGGTGTTTATACTTGTGTACTATTGTTAGTACATATGAACGTGGTACCTTCAGGCATTTGGAAGTTGCTCCCAAGACTTGTGGAGGTCTACAATTGTTTTTCTGAGGTCTTGGCTGATTTCTTTTGATTTTCCCATGATGTCAAGCAAAGAGGCACTGCGTTTGAAGGTAGGCCTTGAAATACATCCACAGGTAAACCTCCAATTGACTCAAATGATGTCAATTAGCCTATCAGAAGCTTCTAAACTCCCGAGTGGCGCAGTGGTCTAAGGCTCTGCATCGCAGTGTTAGCTGTGCCACTAGAGATCCTGGTTCGAATCCAGGCTCTGTCGTCGCCGGCCTTGACCGGGAGACCCATGGGGCGGCGCACAATTGGCCCAGCGTCGTCTAGGGGAGGTAATGGCCGGCAGGGGATGTAGCTCAGTTCGTAGAGCATGGCGTTTGCAACGCCAGGGTTGTAGGTTCGTTTCCCACGGGGGGTATAAAAAAATAAAAAAAATATATATTTTAAAAAAAGTAATGTATGCACTAACTGTAAGTCGCTCTGGATAAGAGCATCTGCTAAATGACTAAAAATGTAAAAAAAAAAAAATTTTAAAGCCATGACATCATTTTCTGGAATTTTCCAAGCTGTTTAAAGGCACAGTCAACTTAGTGTATGTAAACTTCTGACCCACTGGAATTGTGATACAGTGAATTATAAGTGAAATAATCTGTCTGTAAATAATTGTTGGAAAAATGACTTGTGTCATGCACAAAGTAGATGTCCTAACCGACTTGCGAAAACTATAGTTTGTTAACAAGAAATCTGTGGAGTGGTTGAAAAACAAGTTTTAATGACTCCAACCTAAGTGTATGTAAACTTCAGACTTCAACTGTACATCAGATTTTGTGTTTGTATGTGCACACGCTTTTTCAGTTCTGCCCACACATTTTCTATAGGATTGAGGTCAGGGCTTTGTGACAGCCACTCCAATACCTTGACTTTGTTGTCCTTAAGCCATTTTGCCACAACTTTGGAAGTATGCTTGGGGTCATTGTCCATTTGGAAGACCCATTTGCGACCAAGCTTTAACTTCCTGACTGATGTCTTGAGATGTTGCTTCAATATATCCACATAATTTTCCTTCCTCATGATGCCATCTATTTTGTGAAGTGCACCAGTCCCTCCTGCAGCAAAGCACCCCCACAGCATGATGCTGCCACCCCCGTGCTTCACGGTTGGGATGGTGTTCTTCGGCTTGCAAGCCTTCCCCTTTTTCCTCCAAACATAACGATGGTCATTATGGCCAAACAGTTCTATTTTTGTTTCATCAGACCAGAGGACATTTCTCCAAAAAGTACAATCTTTGTCCCCATGTGCAGTTGCAAACCGTAGTCTGGCTTTTTTATGGCAGTTTTGGAGCAGTGGCTTCTTCCTTGCTGAGCAGCCTTTCAGGTTATGTCGATATAGGACTCGTTTTACGGTGGATATAGAAACTTTTGTACCTGTTTCCTCCAGCATCTTCACAAGGTCCTTTGCTGTTGTTCTGGGATTGATTTGCACTTTTCGCACCAAAGTACATTCATCTCTAGCAGACAGAACGTGTCTCCTTCCTGAGCGGTATGACGGCTGCGTGGTCCCATGGTGTTTATACTTGCGTACTATTGTTTGTACAGATGAACGTGGTACCTTCAGGCCTTGGCTGATTTCTTTTGTCAAGGTAGGCCTTGAAATACATCCACAGGTCCAATTGACTCAAATGATGTCAATTAGCCTATCAGAAGCTTCTAAAGCCATGACATCATTTTCTGGAATTTTCCAAGCTGTTTAAAGGCACAGTCAACTTAGTGTATGTAAACTTCTGACCCACTGGAATTGTGATACAGTGAATTATAAGTGAAATAATCTGTCTGTAAATAATTGTTGGAAAAATGACTTGTGTCATGCACAAAGTAGATGTCCTAACCGACTTGCCAAAACTATAGTTTGTTAACAAGAAATCTGTGGAGTGGTTGAAAAACAAGTTTTAATGACTCCAACCTAAGTGTATGTAAACTTCAGACTTCAACTGTACATCAGATTTTGTGTTTGTATGTGCTTTGTTTCCAGGTCAGTAAACGAGACACATTTATTGGTGTTTCTAGCTCCAGCAGTGCAGTAATTCATAGCAACAGTATACACATTTAAAGTAGTAAAACAGTATGTAAACAGAACACCAAGACATTGTCACTTTTCATTTCAGACAACATCAAAAGCATGATGACATCTGCAACAAAAAGCAATACCTCAGTGTTGAGAAATGTAGACTACAGGACAACAGGGACTATTATGAAATGTTTTGGCTTACCGCAGACATTTTAACTTACCTTCGAGTCACATACAGTGGGGAAAAAAAGTATTTAGTCAGCCACCAATTGTGCAAGTTCTCCCACTTAAAAAGATGAGAGAGGCCTGTAATTTTCATCATAGGTACACGTCAACTATGACAGACAAAATGAGATTTTTCTTTTCAGAAAATCACATTGTAGGATTTTTAATGAATTTATTTGCAAATTATGGTGGAAAATAAGTATTTGGTCAATAACAAAAGTTTCTCAATACTTTGTTATATACCCTTTGTTGGCAATGACACAGGTCAAACGTTTTCTGTAAGTCTTCACAAGGTTTTCACACACTGTTGCTGGTATTTTGGCCCATTCCTCCATGCAGATCTCCTCTAGAGCAGTGATGTTTTGGGGCTGTCGCTGGGCAACACGGACTTTCAACTCCCTCCAAAGATTTTCTATGGGGTTGAGATCTGGAGACTGGCTAGGCCACTCCAGGACCTTGAAATGCTTCTTACGAAGCCACTCCTTCGATGCCCGTGCGGTGTGTTTGGGATCATTGTCATGCTGAAAGACTCCAGCCACGTTTCATCTTCAATGCCCTTGCTGATGGAAGGAGGTTTTCACTCAAAATCTCACGATACATGGCCCCATTCATTCTTTCCTTTACACGGATCAGTCGTCCTGGTCCCTTTGCAGAAAAACAGCCCCAAAGCATGATGTTTCCACCCCCATGCTTCACAGTAGGTATGGTGTTCTTTGGATGCAACTCAGCATTCTTTGTCCTCCAAACACGACGAGTTGAGTTTTTACCAAAAAGTTCTATTTTGGTGTCATCTGACCATATGACATTCTCCCAATCCTCTTCTGGATCATCCAAATGCACTCTAGCAAACTTCAGACGGGCCTGGACATGTACTGGCTTAAGCAGGGGGACACGTCTGGCACTGCAGGATTTGAGTCCCTGGCGGCGTAGTGTGTTACTGATGGTAGGCTTTGTTACTTTGGTCCCAGCTCTCTGCAGGTCATTTACTAATTTGCAAATAAATTCATTAAAAATCCTACAATGTGATTTTCTGAGAAGAAAAAATCTCATTTTGTCTGTCATAGTTGACGTGTACCTGTGATGAAAATTACAGGCCTCTCTCATCTTTTTAAGTGGGAGAACTTGCACAATTGGTGGCTGACTAAATACTTTTTTTCCCCACTGTACATCTATGAATAAACAAAATCGAATAACCTTCTTGTCAGGTACACCCCTCTCTCTCTCTCTCTCTCTCTCTCTCTAGCACTCTCTCTCTCTCTCTCTCTAGCACTCTCTAACTCTCTCTCTCTCTCCAACACTCTCTCCATGTTAAAGCCAATTCATTGAGCTTAATTTCAGCCTCTGTTAATTAAATCACTCCTGATTCTCTATTTATGAATTCTGTCAATTAATTATTAACCCAGCAGTTTTGTATATTATAATTTTGTTGTAGTTTGTATGTGTGCATGCGTACAGCTGCCATTATGAAACAAACTGTTGCTTTTACAGAGACGTGGACTCATGTTTTATGGAGTCTGTCTCCGCCATTATAAAAAGCAATAAGCAATGCATATTTAGTCATTTAGCAGAAGCTCTTATCCAGAGCAACTTACAGTGACTTACAGCATTCATCTTAAGTAAGATAGCTAGGTGAGACAGCCACATATATCAGTCGTAGTAAGTACATTTTTTGGCCATAATGCATATAGCCAACGCTTAGGTTTTGTTTCAACAAACGACTCTGCATTACTCCTTCTCTTACTAGCTCAGCATAGCCCAACTTCAGACGTATGTGTCATATTGAGTCTGGGAGTGTACTGTAGTAGATATGTTTTGTGTTATATATCCCATGGTGTTTTACACTTGAAGGATGTAGTAGATATGTTTTGTGTTATATATCCCATGGTGTTTTACACTTGAAGGATGTAGTAGATATGTTTTGTGTTATATATCCCATGGTGTTTTACACTTGAAGGATGTAGTAGATATGTTTTTGTGTTATATATCCCATGGTGTTTTACACTTGAAGGATGTAGTAGATATGTTTTGTGTTATATATCCCATGGTGTTTTACACTTGAAGGATGTAGTAGATATGTTTTGTGTTATATATCCCATGGTGTTTTACACTTGAAGGATGTAGTAGATATGTTTTGTGTTATATATCCCATGGTGTTTTACACTTGAAGGATGTAGTAGATATGTTTTGAGTTATATATCCCATGGTGTTTTACACTTGAAGGATGTAGTAGATATGTTTTGTGTTATATATCCCATGGTGTTTTACACTTGAAGGATGTAGTAGATATGTTTTGTGTTATATATCCCATTGTGTTTTACACTTGAAGGATGTAGTATATATGTTTTGTGTTATATATCCCATGGTGTTTTACACTTGAAGGATGTAGTAGATATGTTTTGAGTTATATATCCCATGGTGTTTTACACTTGAAGGATGTAGTAGATATGTTTTGTGTTATATATCCCATGGTGTTTTACACTTGAAGGATGTAGTAGATATGTTTTGTGTTATATATCCCATGGTGTTTTACACTTGAAGGATGTAGTAGATATGTTTTGTGTTATATATCCCATGGTGTTTTACACTTGAAGGATGTAGTAGATATGTTTTGTGTTATATATCCCATGGTGTTTTACACTTGAAGGATGTAGTAGATATGTTTTGAGTTATATATCCCATGATGTTTTACACTTGAAGGATGTAGTAGTAGTTAAAACTGAGTGGTCATGACCCCATCTTTGAACATAATAACAGAAAGAGATGAATTATTCCTTCTGGCATGTTTTTTTAAGGAGATTGGATGTCCGATCTAAGTATTTTACTTACAGTGGGAAAGTGTAGAGGGGGTAGTAGAAAGTAGAGGGTCACGGATAGGAAAGTGGCTGAAACGGGGCTTGAACCCACATCGGAAAGGTTAGCTACTACGGCAGACTCTGGCACAGCGTGTCTTTATGTAGGGGGAAACTGATTGAACAGAGCAATTTGCCTTCTGAGAACAGAAGGCATTAAATGAGACCGGGTTGCATTAAGCATGGCCATGTTAGAACGCTTTAATGAATGACTTAATGAAATGCAACAGGGGAGGAAGTGGATATTGTCAATATTTTCCTTTGCTACAAGGCTTTTCATCTCGATCTCTGGAGTAGCGCACGCTCATAAATGGCTGGATGAAACACTAATATTATTAAAATGTATGTTAAATTTGAGATGCCTTCTCTCCAATACAAAGGTCTGGTCTTTTGAATAAACTCAGTACATACGCTATCTTTCCAAGGGTCATTTTAGGGCAGATAAGTAATGATGAAGCACTGATTTTTGCATCCTCTGAGCCCACGAACAGAGTCTGGAGGAAATCAAGGCCTCCTCTGACTTGTGTAAGCGGTGGAGAAATAATCCCTAGCAGGTAGGACAAGGTGAAGCTTTTCTCTGTCTTATTGTGTCAAGGTCCTCAGTCTAAAGACATGCAAATCTATGGATCCAGCACAGCATGACTAAAGCTTTCACTGTGCAGTCAGTGTATACTGTAGCTATGTGGGTGGCACCCACATGAGCGTACACACACACACACATACTCACACATGCACAAATGCTCATAAACACATAGACACACACGCACGCATGCATACATACATACACATACACACAAACACACTAGAAAAACACATAGACATAGTTTATGACTTTGCCTGAATAATGAATGATGGACATAGCAGATGAATGTGTGTGTGTATCCCTGGTCCCTGTTTGTACAGCTTTGACACTCGCAAAGAAGCTTTAATGCTTGCAGCAAGCACTGCCATGCATACACACTAGAGATGCAATGGAGTGTCAATGTACTGTAGGCACTAGCACTGTGTTTACAATAAGGAAATCAACATTACAAAAAACCAAACATACCCGTACTGGGCTGCCCCATTTCTACCCAAGGGTGAAATTGCCTTTTCATGAATTCCATTATACTTGGTCTTTGAAAAATTGTTTTTATCATCTGCGGAAAGATAAAGAAAGTAATTTTTCTTCTCAAAGTGTGTTTAGATTATCTGTTGTTTGATGAAGTGTCTCGGCCCATGAATCTGAGACGCTGGTAAAACTGCTTAGTTTTTGGGGTTTCATTTCCACGCTCTGTGGACGATGATGAATGAAGGATCCTCTAGTTGAGTGGCATCGTTCAGGGACACCTGAGCCTGCAGCCGTGGAGCCTGCAGCCATGGAGCCTGCAGCGTGGTGCCTGCAGTCAAGTTTCAAGTTTCAAGTTTTAATGTCACGTGCACAAGTACAGTGAAATGCCTTTCTTGCAAGCTCCAAACCCAACAATGGAGTAATCAATATCAATGTAGCACTACAAATAACATAAGGTAGAACAAAAACACACAATAAATAAGAATACCATTAGAAACTAAGAAGCTACATACAGTGGCTTGCGAATATATTCATCCCCCTTGGCATTTTTCCTATTTTGTTGCCTTACAACCTGGAATTAAAATTGATTTTGGGGGGGTTTGTATCATTTGATTTACACAACATGCCTACCACTTTGAAGATAATAAATATTTTTTGGGATGAAACAAACAAGAAATATGACAAAAAAACAGAAAACTTGAGCGTGCATAACTATTCACCCCCCCCGCAAGTCTCTTGGGGGTATGTCTCTATAAGCTTGGCACATCTAGCCACTGGGATTTTTGCCCATTCTTCAAGGCAAAACTGCTCCAGCTCCTTCAAGTTGGATGGGTTCCGCTGGTGTACAGCAATCTTTAAGTCATACCACAGATTCTCAATTGGATTGAGGTCTGGGCGTTGACTAGGCCATTCCAAGACATTTAAATGTTTCCCTTAAACCACTTGAGTGTTGCTTTAGCTGTATGCTTATGGTCATTGTCCTGCTGGAAGGTGAACCTCCGTCCCAGTCTCAAATCTCTGGAAGACTGGAAACAGGTTTCCCTCAAGAATTTCCCTGTATTTAGCGCCATCCATCATTCCTTCAATTCTGACCAGTTTCCCAGTCCCTGCCAATGAAAAACATCCCCACAGCATGATGCTGCCACCACCATGCTTCACTGTGGGGATGGTTTTCTCGGGGTGATGAGAGGTGTTGGGTTTGTGCCAGACATAGCGTTTTCCATGATGGCCAAAAAGCTCAATATTAGTCTCATCTGACCAGAGTACTTTCTTCCATATGTTTGGGGAGTCTCCCACATGCCTTTTGGCGAACACCAAACGTGTTTGCTTATTTTTTTCTTCAAGCAATGGCTTTTTTTCTGCCCACTCTTCCGTAAAGCCCAGCTCTGTGGAGAGTACAACTTAAAGTGTTCCTATGGACAGATAGTCCAATCTCCGCTGTGGAGCTTTGCAGCTCCTTCGGGGTTATCTTTGGTCTCTTTGTTGCCTCTGATTAATGCCCTCCTTGCCTGTTCCATGAGTTTTGGTGGGCGGTCCTCTCTTGGCAGGTTTGTTGTGGTGCCATATTCTTTCCATTTTTTAAATAATGGATTTAATGGTGCTCCGTGGGATGTTCAAAGTTTCAGATATTTTTTTATAACCCAACCCTGATCTGTACTTCTCCACAACTTTGTCCCTGACCTCTTTGGAGAGCTCCTTGGTGTTCATGGTGCCGCTTGCTTGGTGATGCCCCTTGCTTAGTGGTGTTGCAGACTCTGGGGCCTTTCAGAACAGGTGTATATATACTGAGATCATGTGACAGATCATGTGACACTTAGATTGCACACAGGTGGACTTTATTTAACTAATTATGTGACTTCTGAAGGTAATTGGTTGCACCAGATGCTATTTAGGGGCTTCATAGCAAAGGGGGTGAATACATATGCACACACCACTTTTCCGTTATTTATTTTTTGGACTATTTTGTGTATGTCCATTACATGAAATCCAAATAAAAATCCATTTAAATTACAGGTTGTAATGCAACAAAATAGGAAAAACGCCAAGGGGGATGAATACTTTTGCAAGGCACTGTAGATTCAAATTGTATGTTAAACATCACAGCATAGTTGAAATATATATGGCACGTAGAAATCCGAAGAAGGTGGCCAGCAGAGATAGGTGGGATGGGCTGAGGGAAGCTGAGGGTTGGGATTTGGAACTGGAGGCAAGTGGGAGTGGAGTTGCTGGGTGGGGGATAGAATGACAGTCAAAGATAAAAGTAAAAAATAAAGTCAAAGTAAATAAAACAAAAAAGTTAGTTTGAATGACACTGAGGGGCACCGCTGTTACATCCAATGCCTGTTTGCCTGAGGCTGATGCCGCGCAGGTGCTTGTACGCGTGTACACATGTATATACACACGCTCGCATTCAAGCACACACGTGCACACACATGGACACACACACACATACACACATGTACAGTGCATTCGGAAAGTATTGAGACCCCTTCCCTTTTTCCACATTTTGTTACAGCCTTGTTCTAAAATGTATTAAATCGTTTTTTCCCCCCTCATCAATCTACACACAATACCCCATAATGACAAAACAAAAAGAGGTTTTTAAAAATAAAAGACTGAAATATCACATTTACATAAGTATTCAGACCATTTATTCAGTATTTTGTTGAAGCACCTTTGGCAGCGATTACAGCCTCGAGTCTTCTTGGGTATGACGCTACAAGCTTGGCACACATTTATTTGGGGAGTTTCTCCCATTCTTCTCTGCAGATCCTCTCAAGCTCTGGTTCGATCGGGTTCAATTCCGGGCTCTGGCTGGGCCACTCAAGGACATTCAGAGACTTGTCCCAAAGCCACTCCTGCGTTGTCTTGGCTGTGTGTTTAGGTTTGTTGTCCTGTTGGAAGGTGAACCTTTGCCCCAGTCTGAGGTCCTGATTGCTCTGGAGCAGGTTTTCATCAAAGATTTCTCTGTACTTTGCTCCGTTCATCTTTCCCTTGATCCTGACTAGTCTCCCAGCCCCTGCCGCTGAAAAACTTCCCCACAGCATGATGCCGCCACCACGATGCTTCACAGTAGGGATGGTGCCAGGTTTCCTCCAGACGTGACGCTTGGCATTCAGGTCAAAGAGTTAAATCTTGGATTCATCTGACCAGAGAGTCTTGTTTCTCATGGTCTGAGAGTCCTTTTATTTATTTTTTATTTTTTATTGTTTTATTTCAGGTAGATCAGCTTTAATATTGCAGATAGATTGTCACTTCCATCAATGTAATTCTCTACATCACTTCCAATCCCCCATATGTTTTTTTTCTTCTTGCAAATATATATATATATATATATATATATATATATATATATACACATACATTTACACATACATACATACAGTGAGGGAAAAAAGTATTTGATCCCCTGCTGATTTTGTACGTTTGCCCACTGACAAAGAAATGATCAGTCTATAATTTTAATGGTAGGTTTATTTGAACAGTGAGAGACAGAATAACAACAAAAAAATCCAGAAAAACGCATGTGAAAAATGTTATAAATTGATTTGCATTTTAATGAGGGAAATAAGTATTTGACCCCCTCTCAATCAGAACGATTTCTGGCTCCCAGGTGTCTTTTATACAGGTAACGAGCTGATATTAGGAGCACACTCTTAAAGGGAGTGCTCCTAATCTCAGTTTGTTACCTGTATAAAAGACACCTGTCCACAGAAGCAATCAATCAATCAGATTCCAAACTCTCCACCATGGCCAAGACCAAAGAGCTCTCCAAGGATGTCAGGGACAAGATTGTAGACCTACACAAAGCTGGAATGGGCTACAAGACCATCGCCAAGCAGCTTGGTGAGAAGATGACAACAGTTGGTGCAATTATTCGCAAATGGAAGAAACACAAAAGAACTGTCAATCTCCCTCTGAGATCTCACCTCGTGGAGTTGCAATGATCATGAGAACGGTGAGGAATCAGCCCAGAACTACATGGGAGGATCTTGTCAATGATTTCAAGGCAGCTGGGACCATAGTCACCAAGAAAACAATTGGTAACACACTACGCCGTGAAGGACTGAAATCCTGCAGCGCCCGCAAGCTCCCCCTGCTCAAGAAAGCACATATACAGGCCCGTCTGAAGTTTTCCAATTAACATCTGAATGATTCAGAGGAGAACTGGGTGAAAGTGTTGTGGTCAGATGAGACCAAAATCGAGCTCTTTGGCATCAACTCAACTCGCCATGTTTGGAGGAGGAGGAATGCTGCCTATGACCCCAAGAACACCATCAACACCGTCAAACATGGAGGTGGAAACATTATGCTTTGGGGGTGTTTTTCTGCTAAGGGGACAGGACAACTTCATCGCATCAAAGGGACGGTGGACGGGGCCATGTACCGTCAAATCTTGGGTGAGAACCTCCTTCCCTCAGCCAGGGCATTGAAAATGGGTCGTGGATGGGTATTCCAGCATGACAATGACCCAAAACACACGGCCAAGGCAACAAAGGAATGGCTCAAGAAGAAGCACATTAAGGTCCTGGAGTGGCCTACCCAGTCTCCAGACCTTAATCCCATAGAAAATCTGTGGAGGGAGCTGAAGATTCGAGTTGCCAAACGTCAGCCTTGAAACCTTAATGACTTGGAGAAGATCTGCAAAGAGGAGTGAAACAAAATCCCTCCTGAGATGTGTGCAAACCTGGTGGCCAACTACAAGAAACGTCTGACCTCTGTGATTGCCAACAAGGGTTTTGCCACCAAGTACAAAGTCATGTTTTGCAGAGGGGTCAAATACTTATTTCCCTCATTAAAATGCAAATCAATTTATAAAATTTTTGACATGCGTTTTTCTGGATTTTGTTGTTGTTATTCTGTCTCTCACTGTTCAAATAAAACTACCATTAAAATTATAGACTGATCATGTCTTTGTCAGTGGGCAAAAATACAAATCAGCAGGGGATCAAATACTTTTTTCCCTCACTGTATACATACATATACAGTGGGGAGAACAAGTATTTGATACACTGCCGATTTTGCAGGTTTTCCTACTTACAAAGCATGTAGAGGTCTGTAATTTGTATCATAGGTACACTTCAACTGTGAGAGACGGAATCTAAAACAAAATTCCAGAAAATCACATTGTATGATTTTTAAGTAATTAATTTGCATTTTATTGCATGATCACTTACCAACCAGTAAGAATTCCGGCTCTCACAGACCTGTTAGTTTTCTTTAAGAAGCCCTCCTGTTCTCCACTCATTACCTGTATTAACTGCACCTGTTTGAACTCGTTACCTGTATAAAAGACACTCCACAATGGCCAAGACCAGAGAGCTGTGTAAGGACATCAGGGATAAAATTGTAGACCTGCACAAGGCTGGGATGGGCTACAGGACAATAGGCAAGCAGCTTGGTGAGAAGGCAACAACTGTTGGCGCAATTATTAGAAAATGGAAGAAGTTCAAGATGACGGTCAATCACCCTCGGTCTGGGGCTCCATGCAAGATCCCACCTCGTGGGGCATCAATGATCATGAGGAAGGTGAGGGATCAGCCCAGAACTACACGGCAGGACCTGGTCAATGACCTGAAGAGAGCTGGGACCACAGTCTCAAAGAAAACGATTAGTAACACACTACGCCGTCATGGATTAAAATCCTGCAGCGCACGCAAGGTCCCCCTGCTCAAGCCAGCGCATTTCTAGGCCCGTCTGAAGTTTGCCAATGACCATCTGGATGATCCAGAGGAGGAATGGGAGAAGGTCATGTGGTCTGATGAGACAAAAATAGAGCTTTTTGGTCTAAACTCCACTCGCCGTGTTTGGAGGAAAAAGAAGGATGAGTACAATCCCAAGAACACCATCCCAACCATGAAGCATGGAGGTGGAAACATCATTCTCTGGGGATACAATCTAATACTAAGGAAGTCTCGAGGTTTTGCTCGCCTGAGGTAGAGTATCTCATGATAAGCTGTAGACCACACTATTTACCAAGAGAGTTTTCATCTATATTTTTTGTAGCTGTCTACCTACCCCCACAAACCGATGCTGGCACTAAGATTGCACTCAATGAGCTGTATAAGGCCATAAGCAGACAGGAAAACGCTCATCCAGAGGCAGCGCTCCTAGTGGCCGGGGACTTTAATGTAGGGAAACTTATATCCGTTCTGCCTAATTTCTATCAGCATGTTAAATGTGCAACCAGAGAAAAAAAACTCTAGACCACCTTTACTCCACATACAGAGACGCATACAAAGCTCTCCCTCGCCCTCTATTTGGCATATCTGACCATAACTCTATCCTCCTGATTCATGCTTATAAGCAAAAACTAAAGCAGGAAGCACCAGTGTCTCGGTTAATAAAAAAGTGGTCAGATGACGCAGATGCTAAGCTACAGGACTGTTTTGCTAGCACAGACTGGAATATGTTCCGGGATTCTTCAGATAGCATTGAGGAGTACACCACATCAGTCACCGGCTTCATCAATAAGTGCATCAATGACGTCGTCCCCACAGTGACCGTACGTACATACCCCAACCAGAAGCCATGGATTACAGGCAACATCTGCACTGAGCTAAAAGGTAGAGCTGCTGCTTTCAAGGAGCGGGACTCTAACCAGGAAGCTTATGAGAAATCTCGCTATGCCCTCCGACGAACCATCAAACAGGCAAAGAGTCAATACAGGACTAAGATTGAATCGTACTACACCGGCTCTGATGCTCGTCAGATGTGGCAGGCCTTGAAAACTATTACAGACTACAAAGGGAAGCACAGCCGCCCAGTGACACAAGCCTACCAGACGAGCTAAATCACTTCTATGATCGCTTCGAGTCAAGCAACACTGAAGCATGCATAAGAGCATCAGCTGTTCCGGATGACTATGTGTTCACGCTCTCCGTAGCCGATATGAGTAAGACTTTTAAGCAGGTCAACATTCACAAGGCCGCAGGGCCAGACAGATTACCAGGACGTGTACTCTGAGCATGTGCTGACCAACTGGCAAGTGTCTTCACTGACATTTTCAACATGTCCCTGACTGAGTCTGTAATACCAACATGTTTCAAGCAGACCACCATAGTCCATGTGCCCAAGGACACTAAGATAACCTGCCTAAATGACTACCGGCCCGTAGCACTCACGTCTGTAGCCATGAAGTGCTTTGAAAGGCTGGTCATGGCTCACATCAACACCATTATCCCAGAAACCCTAGACCCACTCCAATTTGCATACCGCCCCAACAGATCCACAGATGATGCAATCTCTATTGCACTCCACACTGCCCTTTCCCACCTGGACAAGAGGAACACCTACGTGAGAATGCTATTCATTGACTACAGCTCAGCGGTCAACACCATAGTGCCCTCAAAGCTCATCACTAAGCCAAGGATCCTGGGACTAAACACCTCCCTCTGCAACTGGATCCTGGACTTCCTGACGGGCCACCCCCAGGTGGTAAGGGTAGGTAACAACACGGGGGCCCCTCAGGGGTGCGTGCTCAGTCCCCTCCTGTACTCCCTGTTCACCCATGAGTGCATGGCCAGGCCTGTTGTATTCTGCGCATGTGGCAAATAAAAAATTATTTTATTTGATATATATACATATTTCCTTTTATTACTTTAGAACCCCACTACCCCTTCCCTAATTGGAGTAAACTAGTGAACAACAACGCTTAGGCCTCTACTTCCAGCTTATACATACTATATAAATTTTATGGACACAGTCAATTTTACAATAATTCTATTTTGTTTGTTTTTACTTCTGAACTTCCACTACCCTCAACCTCTCCGATCATTTTCATGATGTCCATCCGGTCTGAGAGTCCTTTAGGTGCCTTTTGGCAAACTTCAAGCGGGCTGTCCTTTTACTGAGGAGTGGCTTCCGTCTGGCCACTCTACTATAAAGGCCTGATTGGTGGAGTGCTGCAGAGATGGTTGTCCTTCTAGAAGGTTCTCCCATCGCCACAGAGGAACTGGAGCTCTGCTAAAGTGACCATCGGGTTCTTGTTCACCTCCCTGATCAAGGCCCTTCTCCACTGATTGCTCAGTTCGGCCATGCGGCCAGCTCTAGGAAAAGTCTTGGTGGTTCCAAACTTCTTCCATTTAAGAATTATGGCCACTGTGTTCTTGGGAACCTTCAATGCTGTAGAAATGTTTTGGTACCCTTCCCCAGATCTATGCCTCGACAAAATCCTCTCTCGGAGCTCTACGGACAACTCCTTCGACCTCATGGCTTGGTTTTTGCTCTGACTTGAACAACTGTTGGACATTATAGAGACAGGTGTGTGCCTTTCCAAATCATGTTCAATCAATTTAATTTATCACAGGTGGACTCCAATCAAGTAGTAGAAACATCTCAAGAATGATCAATGGAAACAGGATTCACCTGAGCTCAATTTCGAGCCTCATAGCAAAGGATCTGAATACTTATGTAAATAAGGTATTTCTGTTTTTTATTTGTAATAAATGTGCATCTATCTATCTATCTATCTATCTATCTATCTATCTATCTATCTATCTATCTATCTATCTATCTATCTATCTATCTATCTATCTATCTATCTATCTATCTATCTATCTATCTATCTATCTATCTATCTATCTATCTATCTATCTATCAATAATTGTGTGTGTGTGTGTGCGCGTGTGTGCATGTCAATTGTATGTATGCGCGTGTCTGTGTATGTGTTAGCCCCTAAAGTACTGCGCTAAGGTGGTTTGGAGGTGAGCAGCATCTGCTGAATGAGATGCAGCCATATGTTCCTGGGTTTGGATTTCTGGAGGGCGTGTGTCGACAGTATGAGAAATACTTTGCTGTACTGTAGGTCTTCCTATGTGTGTGAGGATTTGTCTTTGAGTTTGTCATTTCAAACAGTTCTGCCCGCTGTGCTCTGACCCTCAAGTAGGTCATGGTATTATGCAGTAAATGTACCACAGCTACAGTACCAGTACCTCACAGGCTGCCATGTTAGGAGTTAAGCCCTGTGCATAGTACACTGCCCTGTGTCTGTTCTCATACTGGTGGCCTGGTATATGAATAAACCATTTGGGCAGAGAGGGTGGTAGTGGGGGGTCAGACAGGAGATCCCTCCCCCCTCTCCTGACCCCTGATAGGAGTCCTGTCGCAGTGTTCCAGGGGGCACAGGCTCTGGCACCCGGTGCATCAGCATTCTCTAGCTTTGTAACAAACATCAAAGGTCTGAATCTTTTAGGGACAGGGACTCTTTCACTGGGAATGGTTTAATAATTTAGTATGGCCTTAAACTAATCTATTTCTAGCACCCAGATGGTATTTTTATTGGGCAAATGCTCAGATAATTGAATGGAAGAATTTACTCACTGTCCCGCGCTGAATGGCAGAGTATCCCATGTACTGCATCAAATCTGAAAAAGGGATAGAGTCAGGTCCTAGAGTCCACATGTCTGGAAAACAGATCCCACAAAAACCGTAAAGGTCAAATCAAATAAGAAAAGCAATCAAATAGCCTTTTTGAGTACCTGTTGGGTGTGTGTGTGCATCTATGTGTGTATCTATGTGTGTGTCTATGTGTGTGTCTTTGTGTGTGCGTGTGTGCGCTTCTGCATGTGTGCATTAATGCATGTGTGTGAGTGTGTGTTAGATTGTAATTTAAGGGAAAAACACCCTCCCGTGTATGAGTGAATTAATGATGTGCTATATCTACGTGTGTGATTGGTGACTGGGAGTGTAGCTGCCCGTCTGCTCCGTGCCCGATCCTCCTTTGGGCATGACTAGAGTGCTGGAGGACAGGGAAGTACAGGAGAGAGAGAACAAAATGCCAACTAACACCTTCTTTCTCCACTATGTTGTCATTATGTCTCTCACAACCAAGTTATTATACTCCACCCTTTCCTCATCTGCTCCAACTCTCACCTCAATCCACCCTACACACACTTACCTTACAGTATACAGCCTGCACAAACACACACATGCACAAGCGCACACACACACAAGCACGCACGCACACAGACACACACACACATGATTATTCTTTGGTTGTATTGTTTCTTTTTTTTATTGTGTTTTTCATCTATATATACACTGAGTGTACAAAACATTAAGAACACCTTCCTAATATTGAGTGGCACCTACTACCATACCTTGTTCAAAGGCACTTCAATCCCGTTGACCTTTTCCACATTTTGTTACGTTACAGCCTTATTCTAAAATGGATTAAATAAAATTAATTCCTCAGCAATCTACACACAATACCCCATAATGACAAAGCAAGAACACGTTTTTAGAAATGTTTGCAAATGTATAAAAAATATATATATTATTCAGACCCTTTGAAATGAGACTCGAACTTGAGCTCAGGTGCATCCTGTTTCCATTTATCATAGTTGAGATGTTTCTACAATTTGATTGGAGTCCACCTGTGGTAAATGAAATTGATTGGACATGATTTGGAAAGGCACACACCTGTCTATATAAGGTCCCACAGTTGACAGTACATGTCAGTGCAAAAACCAAGCCATCAGGTCGAAGGAATTGTCCGTAGAGCTCCGAGACAGGATTGTGTCGAGGCACAAATCTGGGGAAGGGTACCAAAAGATTTCTGCAGCATTGAAGGTCTCCAAGAACACAGTGGCCTCCATCGTTCTTAAATGGAAGAAGTTTGGAACCACCAAGACTCTTCTAGAGTTTACTGCCCAGCCAAACTGAGCAATCGGGGGAGAAGGGCCTTGGTCAGGGAGGTGACCAAGAATCCGATGATCACTCTGACAGAGCTCTAGAGGTCCTCTGTGGAGATGGGAGAACCTTCCAGAAGGACAACCATCTCTGCAGCACTCCACCAATCAGGCCTTTATGGTAGATTGGCCAGACGGAAGCCACTCCTCAGTAAAAGGCACATGATAGGCCGCTTGGAGTTTGCCAAAAGGCACCTACAGGACTCTCAGACCATGAGAAACAAGAATCTCTGGTCTGATGAAACCAAGATTGAACTCTTTGGCCTGAATGCCAAACGTCATGTCGGGAGGAAACCTGGCACCATCCCTACGGTGATGCATGGTGGTGACAG
The DNA here is from genome assembly GCF_020615455.1 of Coregonus clupeaformis. Lineage (NCBI taxonomy): Eukaryota > Metazoa > Chordata > Actinopteri > Salmoniformes > Salmonidae > Coregonus > Coregonus clupeaformis. The sequence continues at coordinate 60,539 of NW_025534933.1, forward strand.
CATCATGCTGTTTTTCAGCGGCAGGGACTGGGAGACTAGTCAGGATCGAGGCAAAGATGAACGGACCAAAGTACAGAGAGATCCTTGATGAAAACCTGCTCCAGAGCGCTCAGGACCAGAGCGCTCAGGATTCTTCTGATGGCATTGAGGAGTACACCACATCAGTCACTGGCTTCATCAATAAGTACATCAATGACGTCGTCCCCACAGTGACCGTACGTACATACCCCAACCAGAAGCCATGGATTACAAGCAACATCCGCACTGAGCTAAAGGGTAGAGCTGCCGCTTTCAAGGAGCTGGACTCTAACCCGTACACTTATAAGAAATACCGCTATGCCCTCCGACGAACCATCAAACAGGCAATGTGTCAATACAGGACTAAGATTGAATCCTACTACACCGGCTCTGACGCTCGTCGCATGCTGGAAAAGGCATTGGTCGTCACCAAACTGTTCTTGGATGGTTAGGAGAAGTTGCTCTCGGAGGATGTGTTGGTACCATTCTTTATTCATGGCTGTGTTCTTAGGCAAAATTGTGAGTGAGCCCACTCCCTTGGCTGAGAAGCAACCCCACACATGAATGGTCTCAGGATGCTTTACTGTTGGCATGACACAGGACTGATGGTAGCGCTCACCTTGTCTTCTCCAGACAAGGTGTTTTCCGGATGCCTCAAACAATCGGAAAGGGGATTCATCAGAGAAAATGACTTTACCCCAGTCCTCAGCAGTCCAATCCCTGTACCTTTTGCAGAATATCAGTCTGTCCCAGATGTTTTTCCTGGAGAGAAGTGGCTTCCTCGCTGCCCTTCTTGACACCAGGCCATCCTCCAAAAGTATTCGCCTCACTGTGCGTGCAGATGCACTCACACCTGCCTGCTGCCATTCCTGAGCAAGCTCTGCACTGGTGGTGCCCCGATCCCGCAGCTGAATCAACTTTAGGAGACGGTCCTGGTGCTTGCTGGACTTTCTTGGGCGCCCTGACACCTTCTTCACAACAATTGAACCTCTCTCCTTGAAGTTCTTGATGATCCGATAAATGGTTGATTTAGGTGCAATTTTACTAGCAGCAATATCCTTGCCTGTGAAGCCCTTTTGTGCAAAGCAATGATGACGGCACGTGTTTCCTTGCAGGTAACCATGGTTAACAGAGGAAGAACAATGATTTCAAGCACCACCCTCCTTTTAAAGCTTCCAGTCTGTTATTCTAACTCAATCAGTATGACAGAGTGATCTCCAGCCTTGTCCTCGTCAACACTCTCACCTGTGTTAACGAGAGAATCACTGACATGATGGCAGCTGGTCCTTTTGTGGCAGGGCTGAAATGCAGTGGAAATGTTTTTTGGGGATTAAGTTCATTTTCATGGCAAAGAGGGACTTTGCAATTAATTGCAATTCATCTGATAACTCTTCATGACATTCTGGAGTATATGCAAATTGCCATCATCAAAACTGAGGCAGCAGACTTTGTGAAAATTAGTATTTGTGTCATTCTCAAAACTTTTGACCACGACTGTACATATTACCTCAATTACCTCGACCAACCTGTGCCCCCGCACACTGACTCTGTACTGGGTGGCAGGTAGCTTAGTGGTTAAGAGCGTTGTGCCAGTAACCAAAAGGTCGCTGATTCTAATCCCCGAGCTGACTAGGTGAAAAAAATCTGTTGATGTGCCCTTGAGCAAGGCACTTAAACCTAATTGCTCTGGATATGAGTGACGTTAAATGTATATAGACTCGTTATTGTTGCTCTTTAAATATTGGTTATTTTTCTATTTCTTTTTAAATATTTTTATTTATTTATTAATCTTATACTTCAGTTTATTTTAGGAAATACTTTAACACTTATTTTTCTTAAAACTGCATTGTTCGTTAAGGGCTTGTAAGTAAGCATTTCACTCTAAGGTCTACACATGTTGTGTAAAATCAAAATTTGATTTGATTTGATTTTACCTCAGACTGGGGCGAAGGTTCACCTCCCAACAGGACAATGACCCTAAGCAGACAGCCAAGACAATGCAGGAGTGGCTTCGGAATAAGTCTCTGAATGTCCTTGAGTGGCCCAGCCAGAGCCCGGACTTGAACCCGATCGAAGATCTCTGGAGAGACCTGAAAATAGCTGTTCAGCAACGCTCCCCATCCAACCTGACAGAGCTTGAGAGGATCTGCAGAGAAGAATGGGAGAAACTCCCCAAATACAGGTGTGCCAAGCTTGTAGCGTCATACCCAAGAAGACTCTATGCTGTAATCGCTGCCAAAAGTGCTTCAACAAAGTACTGAGTAAAGGGTCTGAATACTTATGTAAATGTGTAATTTCAGTTTTTGCATTTTTAATAATTTAACTAACATTTCTAAAAACCTGTTTTTGCTTTGTCATTATTGGATATTGTGTGTAGAAAAAACGATTTAATCAATTTTAGAATAAGGCTGTAACCTAACAAAATGTGGAAAAAGTCTAGGGGTATGAATACTTTTCCGTAGGGCACAGTTATATATATATATATGTATATACAGTACCAGTCAAAAGTTTGGACACACCTACTTATTCAAGGGTTTTTCTTTATTCTTACTATTTTTTACATTGTAGAATGTAACGATCCCGGCTGTCTGAGTCGGGGTCTGGTCAGTAAGCTCCAGTTTCCCCGAGGGTTCGGGAACGCTCCGGGGAGCGCTCTGGTTTCCGCACCTGATTCCTGTTAGCAATCTGCACACCTGGGCCTAATCAGCACCTTTCTTAGGCTCTGGCCCAACATCCAGTTCCTGCCGGATCGTTAGCCATGAACAGTAGGTGTTCTGTGTATCAGTGAGCGTTCTAGCGTGAGTTTTGTTATTTTGTACTTTGTTGAGTTTTTGTGTCCTTACCTCCGTTTTTGTTCCACCTGCAGTCACACGTCCGGAACCTTCACCCCACCTCTGCCTGATGGTCGGCGGCTGCCGAGCCATCACTGGACCCAGACTGCACCCCCCAACTACTCAACCACGCCGCCCGGCTCTGTCCCTGGATTATTCTGCACCTTTTTGTTATCTGAATAAACCCTCACTTTCGTTCAACTCTCCTTGTCCTGGTCTGCTTCTGGGTTCTGGCTGAGGGAACTGTGACAGAACGATCCGGCCAAATATGAACCCAGCGGACCTGGACTCTGTTCGCCATGCCATTACCCAGCAGGAGAAGATGTTGGGCCATCATAGCATGGTACTACAGGGAGATCGCGTTGTCAGTTCGGAACCTTTCTACCGGCCTGACGGAGGTCCAGAACCAACGCCAGTGTCCGGTGGAGGACCCACTACCGGTTTCACCCATCTCGCCTGCCGCTTCTGAAGTTGTGTCCCTCCGTGAGCCCAAGGTTCCGACCGCGCGGAGAAATATGAGGGGGAGCTGGGAAGATGCCGTTCCTTCCTTATGCAGTGTGGATTAGTGTTCGATCTACAGCCCTACTCTTATGCCACTGACAAGGCTAGGATAGCCTTTTTTGATTGAGTTGCTGCGTGGTCGAGCGCTGGAGTGGGCTTCAGCCGTTTGGGAACGACAGGATCCCTGCATGGCTTCATACCAGGGGTTCACGGCCGAGATGAGGAAGCTCTTCGACCATTCCGTCCGAGGGAGGGACGCAGCTAGGCGTCTGTTTTCTCTTCACCAAGGAACTCGCAGCGTGGCCGACTTCGTGATCGAGTTCAAGACGTTGGCTGTGGAGAGTGGGTGGAACGAGGAGTCTTTGCAAGCGGCCTTTTACCAGGGCCTGTCGGAGCAGCTCAAGGATGAGTTGATCTCCTATCCGGAGCCTAGTGACCTGGACAGCTTGGTAGCCTTGTCTATTCGGGTGGATAATCGAGTCCGAGAGCGAAGGAGGGAGAAGCAATGGGGTCCGTCCAATCGATCAGCTTCTCAGTTCCCAGTCGGGTCGGGTGGTGGACCAGAACACGTCGATCATTCTCCACCACTAAGGATTAGTGGAGAGGACCTCTCTCCCGATTCGGAACCCATGCAAGTGGGGCGGCACGGGTTAACCAAGGAGGAGCGTCAACATAGACGTAAGACCAACTGCTGCCTCTACTGTGGTCGCTCGGGACGTTACATCTCCACCTGTTCCCGGCGGTCGTCAAACTGCCCGGCTCGCTAAAGTTGGGAGGACTTTTAGCGAGCCAGTTTCAACCTCTCAGTACCTCTGTCAGACCCCGCTTCCCGGCTACCCTTGTGAACAGGAATCAGAGCTTAGCGCTTAACGCTTTTATCGATTCAGGTGCCGATGGAAGCTTTCTTGATGCCGAGTTGGTGGAACAGCTGGGGCTTTCCAAGGAGCAATTGCCGGAAGCCATTGAAGCGACCACTCTGAACGGCAGTAGTCTGGCACGTATCACGATGAGGACTGAACCCGGTTAAGATGCGAGTTGTCAGGGAATCATTCTGAGATGATTTCATTTTTCATTCTGCCGTCTTCCCATGTTCCTCTGGTCCTTGGATACCCCTGGCTGAAGGAACACAATCCCACGTTCGATTGGGTGACGGGCAAGGTAACGAGTTGGAGCCTGGATTGTCATGCTAACTGTCTCAAGACTGCCTGCCCCCATTCGGTTCCCAGTCAGGTGATTGAGGCTAAACCTCCAGATTTGTCCCTGGTTCCCGAGACATATCACGATTTGGGGGAGGTTTTCAGTAAGCAGAAGGCTCTGTCACTCCCTCCCCACCGACCATATGATTGTGCCATCAACCTGGTCCCTGGAGCTGTCTACCCCAAGGGAAGGTTATACAGTATCTCCCGACCTGAACGTGAGGCGTTGGAGACCTACATCAAGGAGTCCCTAGCTGCTGGTCTCGTTCGTCCCTCGTCATCACCCCTGGGGGGCAGGATTCTTCTTTGTGGGTAAGAAGGATGGCTCTCTTCGACCATGTATTGACTATCGGGGGTTGAATGACATCACGGTCAAGAACAAGTATCCCCTGCCCTTGATGAGTTCTGCCTTCGACTCCCTTACAGGGTGCTACGGTGTTCACCAAGTTAGACCTACGCAATGCGTATCACCTGGTCCGGATCAAGAGAGGGGGACGAGTGGTTGACGGGTTTCAATACACCGACATGGGGCACTTCGAGTATCAGGTGATGCCGTTTGGACTGACCAATGCTCCAGCGGTATTCCAGAGTATGGTGAACGACGTCCTGAGAGATATGATCGGATCTCTTCGTGTTTGTTTACCTGGATGACATTCTGATCTTCTCGAAGGAACCTTCCGACCACGTCCAGCATGTCCGGCAGGTCCTGCAGCGATTATTGGAGAATCGCCTGTTCGTGAAGGCCGAGAAGTGCGAGTTTCACGCCCACACGACATCCTTTCTCGGGTACATCATCTCCAGGGGTGAGATTAGGATGGACCAGGAGAAGGTTAGAGCGGTTCTGGAATGGGCCCAGCCCGTACGAGATTGCAGCTCCAGAGATTTTTTGGGGTTTTGCGAATTTCTACCGCAGATTCATCCGGGATTACAGCCGTGTGGCCGCTCCATTAACTGCCTTGACTTCCAGCATCAGGACCTTCAAGTGGAATCCGCGGAGGCGGATCGAGAGCGTTTCTGGATTTGAAGAGGCGATTCACTAACGCACCGATTCTCTCTCAACCGGACACGGCCCGTCAGTTCAGTCGTTGAAGTGGACGCTGCGTCTGATGTGGGAGTTGGCGCCATCCTGTCGCAGCGATGTCCCACGGACAGTAAACTCCATCCCTGCGCCTACTACTCTTCGCTTTGCCTGCGGAGAGGAATTACGATGTGGGTAACCGGGAGCTTCTCGCGGTGAAACTTGCCTTGGAGGAGTGGCGCCACTGGTTGGAGGGGGCGGAGCAACCGTTTATGGTCTGGACTGACCACAAGAATCTTGCTTACGTGCAATCGGCTAAACGTCTCAACTCCCCGTCAGGCCAGGTGGCGTTGTTTTTCGGACGATTCAAGTTTGCCTTGACGTTCGACCTGGATCTAAGAACGGCAAGGCGGACGCCTTGTCCCGGATGTTCTCCAAGACGGAGGAGAGTGGGTCCAAGACCGAGACTATTCTCCCCCGGAACTGCGTCGTGGGAGCAGTGATGTGGAAGATTGAGGAGGAGGTGCTGGCGGCCCTTCGGACTCAGCCCGGTCCCGGTAACGGTCCACCCGGTCGGTTGTTTGTGCCTGAGTCGGTTCGTCCTGCTGTCCTCAAATGGTCCCACGGCCAGCAAGATGGCTTGTCACCCGGCGTGGCTCGGACGATGGCGTTTCTTCGCAGAGCGTTTTTGGTGGCCTGCCATGGCCGAGGATACTCGGGGTTTTGTTGCTGCCTGTCCAGTGTGTGCGCAGAATAAGAGTACCAATCGGCCCAGCTCTGGACTACTTCATCCCCTTCCTATTCCCCGGCGTCCATGGTCGGCATCTGGCCCTGGACTTCGTCACGGGGTTGCCCGCTTCTGAGGGGAACACGGTCGTTCTGACTATCGTGGACAGATTCAGCAAGTTCGCCCACTTTGTGCCTATTGCCAAGCTTCCCTCTGCCTCGGAGACGTCCGAGATCCTGGTTAGGAGGTTTTCAGGGTCCACGGTTTGCCCAGTGATATCGTTTCCGACCGTGGTCCTCAGTTTACCTCTGCTGTCTGGAAGTCCTTCTGTTTGGCCATTGGAGCTACAGTCAGTCTCACATCTGGTTTTCACCCCCAATCCAATGGTCAGGCGGAGAGAGCCAACCAGAAGATGGAATCCACGCTACGCTGTCTGGTCTCTTCCAACCCCACCTCCTGGGCCTCTCAGTTGCCTTGGGTTGAGTATGCCCACAATACTCTCCCTACATCGGCCACTGGGATGTCTCCCCTTCCAGTGCCTGTATGGCTACCAACCTCCCTGTTCCCTTCTCAGGAGAAGGAGCTCTCAGTGCCTTCTGTTCAGGCCCATATTCGTCGTTGCCACCGGACCTGGCATCGGGCCAGAAAGGCACTCCTTAGAGGTTCGGACCGGTATCAGCTCCAGGCGAATCGTCGCTCGGATCCCCGCTCCCACCTATACCATCGGAGATAGGGTTTGGTTGGCTACACGGGATCTTCCGTTACGGACTGAGTCTAGGAAGTTGTTACCGAAGTTTATTGGTCCGTTTGTGGTGGAGAAGGTGATCAATCCAGTGGCAGTGCGACTCAAACTACCGAGGACGCTCAGAGTCCATCCCACCTTTCATGTCTCCTGCCTCAAGCCTGTCTTCCTCAGTCCTCTGTTGCCTCCTCCGCCTCCTCCTCCTCCTCCTCGGATGATCGGAGGTGGTCCTGCCTACACGGTGCGTCGCATTATGGATGCCAGACCGGCGGGGCCGGGGTTTCCAGTATCTCGTGGACTGGGAGGGTATGGTCGGAGGAGAGGAGTTGGATTCCGGCGACAGGGTCCTAGATGCGGATCTCATCAGGGACTTTTACCGCCTCCATCCTGGCGCTCGGGAGTCCGCCCGGTGGCGTTCGTCGGAGGGGGGGTACTGTAACGATCCCGGCTGTCTGAGTCGGGGGTCTGGTCGTAAGCTCCAGTTTCCCGAGGGTTCGAGGCGCTCCGGGGAGCGCTCTGGTTTCCGCACCTGATTCCTGTTAGCAATCTGCACACCTGGGCCTAATCAGCACCTTTCTTAGGCTCTGGCCCAACATCCAGTTCCTGCCGGATCGTTAGCCATGAACAGTAGGTGTTCTGTGTATCAGTGAGCGTTCTAGCGTGAGTTTTGTTATTTTGTACTTTGTTGAGTTTTTGTGTCCTTACCTCCGTTTTTGTTCCACCTGCAGTCACACGTCGGAACCTTCACCCCACCTCTCTGCCTGATGGTCGGCGGCTGCCGAGCCATCACTGGACCCAGACTGCACCCCAACTACTCAACCACGCCGCCCGCTCTGTCCCTGGATTATTCTGCACCTTTTTGTTATCTGAATAAACCCTCACTTTCGTTCAACTCTCCTTGTCCTGGTCTGCTTCTGGGTTCTGGCTGAGGGAACTGTGACAGTAGAATAATAGTGAATAACCAAAAAAGTGTTAAACAAATCAAAATATATTTTATATTTGAGATTCTTCAAATAGCCACCCTTTGCCTTGATTACAGCTTTGCACACTCTTGGCATTCTCTCAACCAGCTTCACCTGGAATGCTTTTCCAACAGTCTTGAAGGAGTTCCCACATTTGCTGAGCACTTGTTGGCTGCTTTACCTTCACTCTGCCGTCCGACTCCTCCCAAACCATCTCAATTGGGTTGAGATCGGGGGATTGTGGAGGCCAGGTCATCTGATGCAGCACTCCATCACGCTCCTTCTTGGTAAAATAGCCCTTACACAGCGTCTCACAAAGACACAGTGGTTTGAATCAAAAATCTCCAATTTGGACTCCAGACCAAAGGACAGATTTCCACTGGTCTAATGTCCAATGTTTGTGTTTCTTGGCCCAAGCAGGTCTCTTCTTATTATTGGTGTCCTTTAGTAGTGGTTTCTTTGCAGCATTTCAACCATGAAGGCCTGATTCACACAGTCCCCTCGGAACAGTTGATGTTGAGATGTGTCTGTTATTTGAACTCTGTGAAGCATTTATTTGGGCTGCACTTTCTGAGGCTGGTAACTCTAATGAACTTATCCTCTGCAGCAGAGGTAACTCTGGGTCTTCCATTCCTGTGTCGGTCCTCATGAGAGCCAGTTTTATCATAGCGCTTGATGGTTTTTGCGACTGCACTTGAAGACACTTTCAAAGTTCTTGAAATGTTCCGTATTGACTGACCTTCATGTCTTCAAGTAATGATGGACTGTTGTTTCTCTTTGCTTATTTGAGCTGTTCTTGCCATAATATGGACTTGGTCTTATACCAAATAGGGCTATCTTCTGTATATCACCCCTACCTTGTCACAACACAACTGATTGGCTCAAACGCATTAAGAAGGAAATAAATTCCACAAATTAACTTTTAAGAAGGCACACCTTTTAATTGAAATGCATTCCAGGTGACTACCTCATGAAGCTGGTTGAGAGAATGCCAAGAGTGTGCAAAGCTGTCATCAAGGCAAAGGGTGGCTCTTTGAATAATCTCAAATATAAAATATATTTAACACTCTTTTGGTTACTACGTGATTCCATATGTGTTATTTCATAGTTTTGATGTCTTCACTATTATTCTACAATGTAAAGAATTGTAAAAATAAAGAAAAACCCTTGAATGAGTAGGTGTGTCCAAACTTTTGATTGGTGGTGTGTTTATACAGTGAGCTCCAAAAGTATTGGGACAGTCAACGTTTTGTTGTTGTTTTGGCTCTGTACTCCAGCACTTTGGATTTGAAATGATACAATGACTATGAAGTTAAAGTGCAGCCTGTTTGCTTTAATTTGAGTGTATTTTCATCCACATCGGGTGAACCGTTTAGAAATTACAGCACTTTTTATACATAGTCCCTCCATGTTATTGTAATGGTGAGAGGTTAGCATGTCTTGGGGGTATGATATTTGTGCGTATATAACTTTCTCACTCATCATTATTCTCAATTAATTCAGGACTATCCGTAATCATGGTAGCATCCACATTAATGTAGAGGTGTTTAGAAACATATTATATTCTTATTTACAATAAAAGTGACTCCAAAATGACACAATACATTATATACCCTTCATTTCTATTGGACAAAATATAATCTGAAACACAACCAAAACAAACAGCAAATGGATGCATCAAGTTTGTAGCGTCACAAGCTTGATTTAATCATTGTGTGCTAGCTAGGAATATGGGCCCTAATACTAAACTTTTGACTACTTTAATACACAAAAGTGTAATTTCTAAATGGTGTACCTGATATGGATCACAATACCCTCAAATTAAAGCTGACAGTCTGCACCTTAACCTCGTAGTCATTGTATAATTTGAAATCCAAAGTGCTGGAGTATAGAGTCAAAAGTATTGTCACTGTCCCAATACTTTTGGAGCTCACTGTATCTAAGTCTGGAATGTCTAGATGTTAATGTTTTTAAATGTATGTACATATTAAAGTATTTTTGTCTGTAATGTCTTTTTTGTTATGTGTCGGACCCCAGTAAGACTAGCTGTCGCCATTGGCGTCGGGGGATCCTAAATAAAATAAAATCAAAGCCAGTGGCTGAGAAAGTACACGCTTAGAAAAAAAGGTGTTATTTAGAACCTAAAAGTGTTCTTCAGCTGTCCCCATAGGAGAACCCTTTGCACAAAGGGTTCTACATGGAAGCCAAAAGGGTTCTACCTGGAACCAAAAAGGGTTCTGCTATGGTGACAGCCGAAGAACCATGTTGGAACCCTTTTGTTCTATGAGTGTATGTGTGCGTGCTGGTTTATATTGGTGTATGTCTGTGTGAGATTATGTGTTTGTGAACATGTAGTAAAGGAAGTCTGACAGTTAAGACAGATTGTTATGACACATCACTATACCACTCAAATGAGTCCCATAACGCCAAGGAAAATATGATTACAAAACGACGACACAATGTCACATTCTTACCAACCCACATGTATCTACCATGTAGACCTTTTAATGCTTTCTGGCCTACACAATGCTCTCTCAACTTCATGGGGTCAAGTTTTATATTGTCTCAGTATGATTGGGCGCCATGTCTGTGCCCTGATGCTAAGGTTATCCAGCTGCATTTGTTTCTACTGTGGGAAATCGAACAATGACGTACCCTGTTACCCCATGCCTGGAATTTCCCTGCTCTCTCCCTGTGTTTGTTCCAGAGCTGTCCACTAGTCTCTGAATCCATCATCGTCTGAGCACCGCGCCTGCTTGGTCAAGCCCAAGCAGTGACACAGGATACTGGGGCCAAAGGAGGAAAACCCAGAGGCCACGGAACAGAGCAGGAATAGATGGGATCATATCCTGATTCCTTTTTCTGCTCCGATGGGATCCACCTTTCCATGGAAGTGCCACTGTGTTGACTTGTTTGCTCTCCCTACTCTCCAGCCATTGACAGATACTGTGGAGGGAGTCATTGGAGAACTACAGCAGTAGCTAATGGCAGAATTTAAGAGTGAGCGAGAGAACAAGAGAGAGAGAAACGGAAAGAGAGAACATAAATCTAACTTTTGTAAAAGCCTACTTTTTCACATTATATTTTTTCTTGTCTCTTGTTTTTGGCTGTAATTTGCATTAATGGGCTCCAAGGTGAGTGGAGAGAGAGACTGAATTGCTGCCTAATCAGTCAATTCCAGCTAGATGTGTGTGTGTGTGTGTGTGTGTGTGTGTGTGTGTGTGTGTGTGTGTGTGTGTGTGTGTGTGTGTGTGTGTGTGTGTGTGTGTGTGTGTGTGTGTGTGTATGTATGTATGTATGTGTAGGTGGGACATGTCTAGCAGTGAGAGAGAGAGAGAATATGTGTGTCTGTGTGTGTCTGTGTGTGTGTGTATGTATGTGAGTGAGTGTGAGAGAGAGAGAGAGAGAGAGAGAGAGAGAGAGAGGGGTGTGTGTGTGTGTGTGTGTGTGTGTGTGTGTGTGTGTGTGTGTGTGTGTGTGTGTGTGTGTGTGTGTGTGTGTGTGTGTGTGTGTGTGTGTGTGTGTGTGTGTGTGTGTGTGTATGTATATGTATGTATGTGTAGGTGGGACATGTCTAGCATTCCAATGGAGGCCTGGGTAATGAAAGCATCATTACTATGAGTAAAGCTGGGTCGACTCGGCCCCTGAGAAAGTGCTAACTGAGGACTGAGAGCAATGCCTCCTGTCTCCACTACTCTCTCATTCTGCCATTAGTCCCAGGCTGTCTCCATGTTTACCAGTAGATTACTGAAGTGTTTTGAATAATATAAGGTGACATAATAAACCACCCCGGGCGTGAGCAGTAAAGTAGGGAGATTGGCAGGTAAGAGTTGTTTGTGAGGCGAAAACAGCTTCTGCTGGATGTCAGTGACTGGCTTTCAAATCAAATCAAATCCTGACAGAACTTCATAAGTGTGGCATCTCCATCTTGGTGAGTGTGCCTGAGACCTGAATAATTGTGTTAGCTCCCCCAGCCAATGCCTAGGCTTTAGCTAACACAGTGTTGAAAGCAGACAACCCTGGTTCCATAGCGTGTCGGTCACACACAGAACTCAGCATCCAAGCCTGTCAATCAGGGCATCTAACAGGACAGGACCCAATCCCATCCACACCAGCAGCAGATAGTAAAAGGGCCCAGTGATATGAGTGTCATAGCTCATCCCCAGCACCAGAGGATTTAGATGAGAGGGAGAGGTGGTAAAACGCCTGTGTGTCAGAAGGAGGGAAATTGGCTGAGCAGGCGTTGGTTAACACCCACTCATTGTGCTTTTGATGGGATTAACCCATTGGCTCACAGCCCTGCACCTTTCTGATATGGAGAGAGAGCTGTCAATCAGAGAGAGCTCAACATCACTGTGGTTAGTGGCCCACAGACCTAAGTGGCATAGCTAAGGCGTTTTATGGTAGATTCCACGTTAGGAGAAGGTTGAGAACACCAATACACACGGCCAGTAGTGGACACACTGTATGATATTATATCTGTACCATTACCATTTCAATGAATGGTTGACTGTGATAGTTTGTTAGAGTCTCAACATTTTATAGTATTACCGTAATTACCTATTTATTACATATCACACACACACACACACACACACACACACACACACACACACACACATACATACATACATACACACACACACACACACACACACACACACAAACATTATGCTAGTGGAGAATGGCGATAGGCTAGCATTGGAAGAATTAATATTAATAGCTTACCTCACCCTTTACAGACGGAAAAACTATTTTCACGCCACTTCGATACCGAAGTGACTTTCAGGTTAGAATGCATGCAGCAGGTTAGGAGAATTAACGTAGCAGGTTAGGAAACTGGGGAAAAAGTTTAGGAAAATGGTTAGGGTTAGCGAAAATGCTCTCCTAACCTGCTACGAAAATCACTTTGTATCAAAGTGTCGTGAAAAGAGTGTGTCCCCTTCACGGTAATTAGGGGAAACTCATCCACGGTTAGGGCAATAGCGGAAGCCAGGGAATCAACTAGCTTGCTTTAACTACCACTCCACTGTGTGTCTTTAAGTGGGATTCTCCGGGGCCGGTCGAAAGGAGGGGTTGGAGTGACGCTGTCTTCGATGCCTTTGCGCTTTGGTGCTGAGCTGAGCAACGCTCTTCACCTGCAGATGAGAGAGCGAGGGAAGTCGGGACGGGCTTTCTACTTCTGAAGAGCTTACCACTGGAAGTGTGGAGCACAGGGGGAACAAACCAGCTATCACACCGCGGGGAAATAATACAATTACCTGAGAAGAAATACGAGCCGTGCCGCCTTTTCCAGCTCAAGCAGCTTCCGCTTGCTTGCAACGATGAAAACTGTCTCCATTCTCATGCTGACAGCAGCCTTACAACTGGCCACGTTTTGGGTGAGATTTCCCATTTTACTGTAACCTTATGGAAGTGTTGCGCTCCTATGCTGCGGACAGTGTTCTAGAGCTCACAGTTTTAGAGACGGTGACAATGTTTTGGGTTGTTTATTCTATTTCGACTGACTTGTTCTCCAACACAAGTGCTTTCTTTTCGAAGCGCAACGTCAGCCTTTATATGTAATATTTATTCCCCAACAAGACCTGCCATTGAATGAGAACTGTCTTCCATTTTCTCACACAACACTCAACCTGGTCTCAAAGCATTTTGTATTAGCCTAGCACTAATAATGTATAGTGCACAGCGCAGGCTGGAGGAAATTATTTATGAATATTCTCACCACGGCTTTACCCCCCCATCAAATTCTGGCTGAATTGATGCCGTGCGCTAGATAGCCTTACATGGGCTATATATTATTGCATCTCTTTTTATTTTCCTTGATATTCATTGAGCAAGTGATAATGGCGACATGCTGTCTTTTTTATTTCCTTATTTTAATGAGGCTATTAGTCTACCTCCACACCTCACAAATACCACTCTCCAAAGCAACTAGTTGGCTACTTAGGTTATTAGGATATTGAGCTTTTGTTTAATGAATTTCCTATCCTTAACTCGTTTGTTATGTGAGGCAACTGCATCAAACAAATATTTAACTTATGTCCTATGTCCGTCTCCAAATATAGCCTAAAAGTATAAAAAGGCGAATGTTTCATTTCCTATACGTCAATAACTAATTGCATTCCCCGCAATCCAGTAAGAGGGACCGTTTTGGTGTCCCAAACTCACTTGGTGTTGCCGGAGTATATTAGGGTGCAGTCGGGTTTTGCCTTCCCCACACATAACCTTTAGTCTTCCTCCACCAGCCCAGCGGCGTCTGGGGTCTTCTGGATTCTGCATTGTTGGAAAACGATAGCTGCATGGGCATTTCCATGTTACCCTCGAATTATCATCGTCATTAGGCTACCAAGAGTGACAGATATGTGGTATGGATATCACCATAGTACAGCTCTAAAGTTATATTAATGGAGCTAAAGCTCTCCACTGTAGCTAACATGTATCACACACACACACACATACACACACACACACACACACACACACTGCAACAACTGTTGTGTGTGTGTGTGTCATCTGCGCGTGTGGAGGCAGCATCATTTATCCCACACAATGAGCCCTCATTAAATTCCCTGTGCCCTCTGGCAGTTTGAGTGTCATTCCCAGTTAGTAGAGAGAAAATTCAGATCAGATAATGCAGCTTCCACCTGTTTCCAGTAGATACCTCAACTATCCCTTGTACTGAGGACCCTACCAAACCACACCTGCTAGTACTTAGCCAACCGGGTCTACAGACTAAATAAAAACAACTTTCATGTATTGGACAAATGTATGTTGAATTAGTGTTGAATTAATTAAAAGCACATTTAAAATGTGTAACAAAAATACTCTGCAGCACATTCAATCCAACTTGCTTTAATGCTGCACTGGAATTTGTCTATAAAGTCCTTCATCGAAACTGATCCCTGATTTGGATTCAATAATGCTCAGAGTCCCAGTATACAGACAGACCCCTTGATGGTGGAGGGAGATCTGGAACAGGGTGGATCAGCTCTGCAGCCACCAAGGACATATCTTTGTTGTGGTAATTAGGTGTGTGTGTGTGTGTGTGTGCGTGCCCATGCATGCGTGCATCCATGACGTCCACACACTCCAAATCCCTTGAGTGCCCATATCTGTTGTGTCTGTTCACCCTGTCCTATTTCAAGCCTGGAATGAACAATGTGGAGAGTGTTCGGTCAAACAAGCCTCGTCCTCTCCTGATTATTAGAAGATTATTATGTTGTCTTGATATTCACTGCCATACAACTGTGTATTTATTTCACCTGAATGCCCCGGCAGCAGATAGGTCACATTCACAAGCCCAGTGGTTGAAGGGGAGCCATGGTAATCTCTCTATCTCTGCTGTATAGCTGCTGCCAAGGCATAAGCACTTTCCTTCAGCTTTCAGGGTCACAGAGAAGCAACTGAATCAATGGAATCCATGTTTATAGATGTCTCACAAACAATGTATTCTCTTTTCTCTCACAGGGGACTAATGGAGAGCTCGCGTCCAAAGCCCCCTGCAGACCCGGCTTCTCGCAAAGTTTTTACTCTGTGCTTATTTCAAGGGATGTACTGCAAGGCCAGAGCATATTTCAAGGTAAGGTCTTTAACTTTTCACTTCTGTCTTTCAGCGGGGAGTGCGGAAGCGAGTGCACGAGCTGCTCCCCGCTTTAATGACAGTGAAAGGAAATCTGGAAAATGGCGTTTGCTTCGTTTCATGTGGCGCCTCGTGAGGTCGACTCACTTTTCGAGACCGAGCATGCCTCCCTCCATCAAGGCTTGCAGTGGTGGAGTGTGTGTGTGTGTGCAGATGTGCAGGGATTTTAAGTGCTTTTTATTTTAGGTTGATTTCTTTGTTACAAGCATTATTACATTATTACAATATTTTATAAAAATACATTCACATGCATTGCACGCATATTGGCACACACACACGCACACACGCACACCACACACACACACACACACACACACACACACACACACACACACACACACACACACACACACACACACACACACAGGATCCGTTGCAGAGGGCTGTAGGTGTTCTTTTCTGGAGCTGCAAGGTTAGTGTATGTCAGTGTATCACTTTTTTAATGCTGGGCTCAACACTGCTTTAGCAAATGAAAACACCTTTAATCTTCTCTTGCTCTTCTCTGGTTGTCTGTCAATGAATTGAAACAAATATAACTTCTTCAACTGCTGTAGTGTTTACTTTTGTACATTCAAACACAATACACCCCTATAGCTCACTTTTGTGAGGACATTTAATGCAGATGATCATGTTGGTGATGTGCATCATCATCATCATCCATCCTCACCACCACCTCCAACACCCTCACCACCACCACCACCACCATCACTACCACCACCACCACCACCGCCACCACCACCACCATCACCACCACCACCACCATCACCACCACCACCATCACCATCACCACCACCACCACCACCATCACCACCACCATCACCATCACCACAACCACCATCACTACCACCACCATCACCATCACCATCACCAACATCACAACCACCATCACCACCACCACCACCACCATCACCACCACCACCACCGTGTTTGTCTTGACTTTTAGCCATTGTAGCAATTACTCTGTGAATCAACTTAGTTTGAATAGCCGATAGTGCAGGAAATCGAATCGACATCCTGTGTCTAATCTCGCAGGGCTCCTGCCAATATAGGCTAATTAGAATCCTCTATTGATCCCAATGGTTTTACCTCGTAGCACCACTAAGCTGCATTGTTGTGCTGGGGGCCAAACAATAGCTATTTTGTGGGTCGGTCTGCTGTATCTTAGACAGCTACACTGTTAACTATTACTGTTAGAGGCCTGCTAGAGTCACAGCTGGATCCAGTCTCCGACATGCACTTTGATACTTTGGACATCATTAAATAGATATCATCATTTTCATGTCAAATGGAATTTTACAGATGTGTTTTTCTCATACTTTTTTATTGGCAAGATGAGGGTATATTGTGATTTTGATTGGTGTCATGATTTATACTGTTCTGTGTATTTTAGTTAACATTCAAGGTAGTTGGACAGTTTTCTGGCAGAGGAATAACTTTCAATGGTGTTATAACAGTGTTATGTGAGTGTGTTATGTGAGTTAGTCGATGTGTTTGTGTCCATGCATTTATTAAGTGTGTGTTTTAGCTGGTGATCACAGTGGGAGTGGAGTAGATAAGGGGTCTCTGACTTTAGTTCAATATTGGCTACATAGAGGCCTTGCTGAGACAGCAAGTTCAGTATGCAGCAGTGAAGTCATCAGGCCAGCAGGGGGTGTCAACACAATCGCAAACAATCACTGAGCCAGCCATCACTGGTACACAGGCCATACAACTCCAACCTGCCACCACTGGTACACAGGCCATACAACTCCAACCTGCCATCACTGGTACACAGGCCATACAACTCCAACTTGCCATCAAAGGTATACAGGCCGTATCTGCCAGTTTCCACTAGTTAATAAGTCTGTCTCTTACACTTTTCTAAGCTCACATCTGCAAAAGGCAATGAGAAAGAGATATATGAAATCCCAGAAGAATGTGTATGCTAGAAATATCAGCCACTTCTAAATTCTGTCTCCGTTTTCTCTTGTTTGACAGAGATGTTTAAAATCGGCAGTTAAAATAACCCCAGACTCGTTTTCCCCCACTGAAACAGACATATAATCCATATAAACCCTGGAATCCATTACAGGAGAGCGTAGAGGCAGTTATGGTTTTACTTATCTGACGTTTATGGCTTGTCCATTCCTGTGTGTTATTTTAAAGGACCCTGTAGAAGTCACATCTCTGCTTCCTTCAGGTCATGGAGACTAGAGAAACAGCTGCCCTATCACCGCCATATGGGTGTCTGAACACACAGCTGCAGTGGAAACACACACACGCACACACACATGTATACACACGCGCACACGCACACACACATATATACACACACACACATATACAGTACCAGTCAAAAGTTTGGACACATCTCATTCCAGGGTTTTTCTTTATTCTTACTATTTTCTACATTGTAGAATAATAGTGAAGACATCAAAACTATGAAATAACACATATGGAATCATGTAGTAACCAAAAAAGTGTTAAACAAATCAAAATATATTTTATATTTGAGATTCTTCAAAGTAGCCACCCTTTGCCTTGATGACAGCTTTGCACATTCTTGGCATTCTTTCAACCAGCTTCACGAGGTAGTAACCTGGAATGCATTTCAATTAACAGGTGTGTCTTGCTAAAAGTTAATTTGTGGAATTTCTTTCCATCGTTTGAGCCAATCAGTTGGTAGGTAGGGGTGGTATACAGAAGATAGGCGTATTTGGTAAAAGACCAAGTCCATGTTATGTCAAGATCGGCTCAAATAAGCAAAGAGAAACGACAGTTCATCATTACTTTAAGACATGAAGGTCAGTCAATCTGGATCATTTCAAGAATTCCAAGTTTCTTCAGGTGCAGTCGCAAAAACCATCAAGTGCTATAATGAAACTGGCTCTCATTAGGACCGCCACAGGAAAGGAAGACCCAGAGTTACCTCTGCTGTAGAGGATAAGTTCATTAGAGTTAACTGCACCTCAGATTGCAGCCCAAATAAATGCTTCACAGATTTCAAGTAACAGACACATCTCAACATCAACTGTTCATAGGAGACTGCGTGAATCAGGCCTTCCTGGTCGAAATGCTGCAAAGAAACCACTACTAAAGGACACCAATAAGAAGAAGAGACTTGCTTGGGCCAAGAAACACGAGCAATGGACATTAGACCAGTGGAAATCTGTCCTTTGGTCTGATGAGTCCAAATTTCAATCAGTCACAGCCTTATTGGGTTAAATGGTTTATTTTCCAAAACAGTTACAGTATGTTTGATATTTAATTCTCACTGCAGAGTGATCTCCTTGTGTTTTGATTATTTAGTATTCTGTCTGCTTATCCAGTCCCAGTGTGGTGTGCTGTATTGGGTCCAGGCCAGATTGAACCAGACACACAGAGGTACAGTGGGGAGAACAAGTATTTGATACACTGCCGATTTTGCAGGTTTTCCTACTTACAAAGCATGTAGAGGTCTGTAATTTTTATCATAGGTACACTTCAACTGTGAGAGACGGAATCTAAAACAAAAATCCAGAAAATCACATTGTGTGATTTTTAAGTAATTAATTTGCATTTTATTGCATGACATAAGTATTTGATACATCAGAAAAGCATAACTTTATATTTGGTACAGAAACCTTTGTTTGCAATTACAGAGATCATACGTTTCTTGTAGGTCTTGGCCAGGTTTGCACACACTGCAGTAGGGATTTTGGCCCACTCCTCCATACAGACCTTCTCCAGATCCTTCAGGTTTCGGGGCTGTCGCTGGGCAATACAGACTTTCAGCTCCCTCCAAAGATTTTCTATTGGGTTCAGGTCTGGAGACTGGCTAGGCCACTCCAGGACCTTGAGATGCTTCTTACGGAGCCACTCCTTAGTTGCCCTGGCTGTGTGTTTCGGGTCGTTGTCATGCTGGAAGACCTAGCCACGACCCATCTTTCAATGCTCTTACTGAGGGAAGGAGGTTGTTGACCAAGATCTCGCGATACATGGCCCCATCCATCCTCCCCTCAATACGGTGCAGTCGTCCTGTCCCCTTTGCAGAAAAGCATCCCCAAAGAATTATGTTTCCACCTCCATGCTTCACGGTTGGGATGGTGTTCTTGGGGTTGTACTCATCCTTCTTCTTCCTCCAAACACGGCGAGTGGAGTTTAGACCAAAAGCTCTATTTTTGTCTCATCAGACCACATGACCTTCTCCCATTCCTCCTCTGGATCATCCAGATGGTCATTGGCAAACTTCAGACGGGCCTGGACATGCGCTGGCTTGAGCAGGGGACCTTGCGTGCGCTGCAGGATTTTAATCTATGATGGCGTAGTGTGTTACTAATGGTTTTCTTTGAGACTGTGGTCCCAGCTCTCTTCAGGTCATTGACCAGGTCCTGCCGTGTAGTTCTGGGCTGATCCCTCACCTTCCTCATGATCATTGATGCCCCACGAGGTGAGATCTTGCATGGAGCCCCAGACCGAGGGTGATTGACCGTCATCTTGAACTTCTTCCATTTTCTAATAATTACGCCAACAGTTGTTGCCTTTTCACCAAGCTGCTTGCCTATTGTCCTGTAGCCCATCCCAGCCTTGTGCAGGTCTACAATTTTATCCCGGATGTCCTTACATAGCTCTCTGGTCTTGGCCATTGTGGAGAGGTTGGAGTCTGTTTGATTGAGTGTGTGGACAGGTGTCTTTTATACAGGTAACAAGTTCAAACAGGTGCAGTTAATACAGGTAATGAGTGGAGAACAGGAGGGCTTCTTAAAGAAAAACTAACAGGTCTGTGAGAGCCGGAATTCTTGCTGGTTGGTAGGTGATCAAATACTTATGTCATGCAATAAAATGCAAATTAATTACTTAAAAATCATACAATGTGATTTTCTGGATTTTTGTTTTAGATTCCGTCTCTCACAGTTGAAGTGTACCTATGATAAAAATTACAGACCTCTACATGCTTTGTAAGTAGGAAAACCTGCAAAATCGGCAGTGTATCAAATACTTCTTCTCCCCACTGTAGGTGTTGTAACCTCATCCTACATGTCCCTGTGCTGATTCTATTACTGCTGATGAGAGCCATGTCATGTGGTTTCAGCCCAATGGGCCTGACAAGGCTGCGCTTGAGCTTTGTTTGGGTGGGTGGTGGTTTTGGGCAGTGTCAGTTATACTTGGGTGTGTGAATGAGTGTGTACGTGTCTGTATGTGTGTGTGTGTGTGTGTGTGTGTGTGTACTTCACAATTCTGGCCTCAAATGTCCTCCATATTTTTTCTATAGCAATCCCAATGGATTACACACTCTCACTGAATTTACCAGTTGTTTGAATCAGGCCCAGTACCCCATCACCTAGAGAGTACCCACTGGGCACACACTGGTTGAATCAACCTTGTTTCCACGTCATTTCAATGAAATTACGTTGAACCAACATGGCATAGATGTTGATTTGACATCTGTCCCCAGTGGGTAAAGGCCTAACAAATGTGTTGGAAGACATGATCCTGCTCTTCCTTGGCCAGACTCAGCCTCTAGGCCTGTACAGATAGGCACGCTCAGTTATCCTCCAGGCTACCTCAGGGGGAAGGAGCTACGAGGGTGCCCAAACCAGGGGGGATGGCACACACACACACACAGACACACACACAGACACACACAAAGACACACATACACACGCGTGCTGTACACTGCCAGACACAAACACGTGCACGTGTGTAGGCAGCCAGGCAAACATGCATGCCCACACATATGCACTCACACATTGCATGTTCATTCCATAGTGAATCACTGACCCCCTGACACTCCAATCCTAAGGCTGCATTGTGGGTGTCAACAGAGAGGCAAAGGGTGAGACTGATCTCATTCAGGTTTGGGTTTAGTGTTTCTATTTTCCCTCCCCCTCTCACCTTCCTACTCGGCTGTTAACCCCCACCTGCTCTCTCATATCTGTGGAATATTCTGGTGCCGCGCTGCCCTCCGCAGGGTTAAACCACCCACTCACTCCGAGGCTGGGAGACCTGGCGGTGAGGGCTTTAGCATTCAGAATAAAACACATTGATTTGAGCTGCAGTTGCTCCAGGGTAATAGCTCCTAAATTCCCTGTCAGGTTTCATTCAGAAACCCCCCGGTGACGAGTCTTTCTCGCTGCGGCCCGAAAGGCATGCTGGAGAAGGGCTTCCTTGTATCTCCGTGGCAGACCTCTGTAATTATGTAACACACCTAAAGAGAATCACATAGAAAGGGCTGCTTCTGTGATTCTGCTGTAGTGTGAGTACAGTTACCAGTTTACATTTAACCATGGATATTCATATTAGTTTTGAAACCAGTTTTCCAGAATGTCCTCTATTGCAACCAACTGTTGATTCACTTACCATACCCAAAGTAGATAGAGCATACCACTGCATTTATAACTGTGTAAGCAGAGGGTAGAATCCAAGCCATACAAACACAGACCAATGTTGTCACCTGCAATAAATGATGTATCTCTATAGTATCCTGGCTCTACAGCACACATAAAAAATACATTTAGGGCAAAAGTAACTTTTGCTAGTGCTACATTCAATGGTTCATCGAACTTAGGCCAAACACACCCCTATTTGGTAATTCACTGTTTTCGGTTGTGTAGGGACAGAAGGTATAGTTAGCAATGAGGCCCTTTATCCATTAGTTTATTTGACTTTGGGGATGTAGATAAAGAGTCTCATTGCCAAAATCCTGAAGTATCGCTTTAAGTGTGCTTTGAAAAACTGACTTACAGGAGTCTGAATAAAATATGTGTTTTTTCCTTTCCTTCCCTGAGCTACCGGAGGTAGGGATGGTTCTCTTTTCTTCCCTCTCTCTCAAACAGAATTAACATGGTTTGATTTCCTGTTTACACACCTTAAACCCCAAATCTGTACACAGCACGACCACAGGCCTTGGTGGTTCAATTGTCGATTAGAGACCACCTCACTGAATTCAGACTAGGTAGGAATCTTTCTACTGTAGCTTCTTTGTCACTTGCTCTTTTTCTCTCTCTCTCTCCCTCCCTCATTCTTTATCTGATTTATTCTCCCTTTCTTCTTGTTCTCTCTCTTTTTCTCACGTTCTCTCATTCTCTCTCTGTCGCCTCTGAATGTTGATGTCAATCTTTCTCTCATGTTTCACACACTTCCTCCATATCCAACTCATATCATGTCTCATCCACCCCTCCAGCCAACCCCACACCTTCAAACCATACACGACCACCTTCCCAACAGTTTCAAATCTGTTAGATACAGTATTTTGAGAATTCATATTGTTTTATTCATATTTTTTACATAGTGAAATCATGTGGTGTAAATTCAGTGTCTCTCACCCCATTTGTTTTAGCTATTTGTGGACAACTCAGCTTCGCAGACACATGCATTCTCCATGGTCGTTGAGGATGGGCCATAGTACTGACATTACATTTTGAGTTGAGTGGTGATGACGCCGCCGACGTACTGCAGTCCTGGTTTATAATCAGCCAGGTCAAAGGTTAATGCTCCCTCTGGGAGACATTTGGAATCTCCAGTCGACACAAATGTACTAAACATGTAACTTCAGCTGTGATGTATGTGTGAGGAGTTACAGAAGATGAATGTAGATTTTCCAGTGATGCTCGTAAAGATGTGTGCTGTGTTCGTTTGGTGGAATATGGTTAAGCTTGGGTAGTGTGTGTTTGTGTGTGTGTGTCAGGGGGCAGGGCAGGGGTCCATTGTCACTGTGGAGGTGAGGAATCCACCAGTGGCTGTGAGGCTTCCCCCTACTCGGTCATTAGAAAGACATCCTGTAGGATAGAGCAAGGAGAGCAAGCAGGTGGTAGACATTATTTTTTTATGAGATATTCGACATCTTCTCCCTTGGTCCCGAGAAGAGAAGAGAAAGAGATTGAGTTACTGTGTGGTGTGTGAGAAATGTGCGTGCTTGTCATCTGCTAGGTGCATTAAGAGACCTCGTGGCTGGTATGATGTGCCTTATGGGGTCCTAGAGGACTGGGGTTATGGCCCTCCTGAAATCTTAAAGCACTTTCAATACATTGCATGGACTCCAGACTCTTAAATGCACAGATGGCCCTTATGTGCTTCTAGGAGGGTGGCGAGATGACAAGAGGGCACTGGTCTTGAGAGACACACACACACGCTATGCACATACACACAGACATGCACACAAGCACACACACATACACATACACACATACCTTATCCTGCTGTGTGTCTGTGAGAGCAGTGGGACTGCGGGAGGTTGTTGTGGCCGAGGCAGATTAGGTGTGTACAGTGGCTGTGTTAAGCTGTCTCTGCTGTCTGGGCTGAAATAGTTGAGTTGTTCTGAGGAGCTAGCGAGCCTCTCTGTCCCTGGTCCCTGGGCTGTTATTCTGTCTGGAATACTTGGGACGGACAAAGATTACGCCGGTACGATAACGATAAGCTCCAAGGCGGTTTTCTCTTTCCTCAAGAGTCCCACTGACCATGTCCTTCAGCAAGGCTGCTCGTATAGAAAAAAATCATTTCCTCTCAACACGAGAGCTGGAGCTGAGGAGGCCAGGGATAAAGCTTTATACGATCAAACACACACTGTCCCTTATTTAGTATTCTCTTCACATACACACATGGACACACACACAACATGTATGCACGCCAATACGCGAACACACACATGCACACACACACAGGACAATTTTTACACAGACAATCCTTCACTGTGTACTGAAAGGTAGTCTTCAGATTGAGATTATGATGCCATTATCAGCCTTTTGGAGAAGAGAGATAGTCAGTAGCCTAGGGTCTTTGTGCCTTTTAGTCACAATTTCTCATATTGTCTACTCTAAAACCAAATGAGATACACACCCATGCATCCCAGACAGTCTACTACAGTAGCTTTTCGCCTAATACCAAACTCTGCCCACTCACTCCCTGGCCCAGCCCCTCGCTGTTCCCTTCCTGGCCCAGCCCCTCCCTGGCCCCTCCCTGGCCCCTCCCTGGCCGTCCCTGGCCCAGCCTCTCCCTGGCCCCTCCCTGGCACAGCCCCTCCCTGGCCCCTCCCTGGCCCCTCCCCTCTACTCTTTTCTATTTTTACCAATGACCTGCCACTGGCATTTAACAAAGTATGTGTGTCCATGTATGCTGATGATTCAACCATATACGCATCAGCAACCACAGCTAGTGAAGTCACTGAAACCCTTAACAAAGAGTTGCAGTCTGTTTTGGAATGGGTGGCCAATAATAAACTGGTCCTCAACATCTCTAAAACTAAGAGCATTGTATTGGTACAAATCATTCCCTAAGTTCTAGACCTCAGCTGAATCTGGTAATGAATAGTGTGGCTGTTGAACAAGTTGAGGAGACTAAATTACTTGGTGTTATCTTAGATTGTAAACTGTCATGGTCAAAACATATAGATTCAATGGTTGTAAAGATGGGGAGAGGTCTGCCCGTAATTAAGAGATGCTCTGCTTTTTTGACACCACACTCCAAAAAGTAAGTCCTGCAGGCTCTAGTTTTATCTCATCTTGATTATTGTCCAGTCATATGGTCAAGTGCTGCAAAGAAAGACCTAGTTAAGTTGCAGCTGTCCCAGAACAGAGCGGCACGTCTTGCTCTTCATTGTAATCAGAGGGCTAATATGAATACTATGCATGCCAGTCTTTCTTGGCTAAGAGTTGAGGAAAGACTGACTGCGTCACTTGTTTTTATAAGAAACACTAATGTGTTGGAAATTCCAAATTGCTTGCATAGTCAGCTTACACACAGCACTGACACACACACTTACTCCACCAGACATGTCACCAGGGGTCTTTTCACAGTCCCCAGGTCCAGAACAAATTCAAGGAAACGTACAGTATTATACAGCGCCATGAGTGCATGGAACTCCCTTCCATCTTATATAGCGCAAGTGAACAGCAAACCTGGTTTCAAAAAACAAATAAAGCAACACCTCACGGCACAACGCCTCTCCCCCATGTGACCTACTTGTTGTGTGTATGTACTGACATGTATGTATAACTACATATAACACACACACACTACATGTTCATGTTTTTAAATGTATGTAAATTGTAATTTTGTTCTGTAATGTATTTTTCGTTATGTGTCGGACCACAGTAAGACTAGCTGTCGCCATTGGCGTCGGCTAATGGGGATCCTAATAAATCAAATAAAAAATCCCTGGCCCAGCCCTTACCCTTCCTGGCCCAGACCCTCCCCTCCTTGGCCCCTCCCCTCCCTGGCCCAGCCCCTTCCTTTGCCTGGCCCAGCCCCTTCCTTTTCCTGGTCCAGCCCCTCCCCTTCCTCTGTTTGGCCACAGCAGCATTTTAATTACACACTAATTGATTCAGTTAGAAGAGAAATCACTGTGAAACAGGCCATGTAAGTGATGAATCAGCCATTACAGCTCCATCAACTCTCAGCTCTGAGAGAGGGAGGGAGGGAAGGCGAGCTGAAGAAAGAAAGAGATGGAGAGAGAGGGAGATGGAGAGAGAAAGGGGAATGCGGAGAGAGAATTATGTGGTTACAGGGTCAATCAAAATTCTTTATCCATCGCTTTTTACCTTTCGATTCGTATTACCCCTCTAATCACTAGACATATTAAAAATGCATGAGTTCCATTGACAATATTCTCCTGTCTTCCATGAAATCTTAGATTTTTCATTTCCATGTGCAAGTGAAAAAAAAAAAAAAATAGAAGAAAAGGGACCTGAGGATACTCAATTTGCACCCGTTCGTATTGTACACAGAAATTCTACTAGAATGAGTGTTATGAGGATAATAGTAGTAGGTATAATGATAGAGAGTTGAAGAGAAACAGCTTAGCTCACCTCTAACTCTCCCTACTCTCCCTCCACACAGCCCCTATTCATCCCTCCTTCCCAAAGCCAGGGGAATACATTGTTATTGTTAATTAAAGAGACTTTTCACAATCTTTTTTTCCCTGATCATCCTGCAGAAGTATATGATCTTTTCAAGAATGTGGGCAGGACAAATCCAAGAGCATTAGAGCTTCATATGCTATTCCCTCAGCAGAGAGACTCTTCATCTTTCTTAAGAGAGGATGAAACAGAAGAGGGGAACCTCAGAAGACAGACTTTTCTCCTAATCTCTGATTTTTGTCCTGAACTCCCTGTGAATGTTCTTCCCATTAGGTTCTTAATTTCAGAGCCAGGGAGCGTATCTATCACACTCTCTAAAAGAAGGGAACCGCGCAGGGAACACAGAGGAGAAGGAGAAAAGAGAGATGAGACAAACAGAGCCCTGGTAATGTTCATTAATCAAAAGACAATGATTGGTCCCTCTGTGCCGTGGTTCATTCAACAGGCTAAAAGTTAATTAGGGATTAACAAACGGGGATCCTCACTGGAGATTGATGCTCTTCTGAACCTACAAGTGCTGTCTGACTCCTGTACAAGATACAGCTTGACTTATTGACTTTGTGATTGATTGGTCTTCCCTGTTAACCGGTGTTTGATAGTGACAGGTTGATAGAGGGGTTGGTTGATTAGTTAGTCAATGGGTTGATGTGTTACGTTAGTTGGATAGACATTTAATATATGAACTGGGGAGAGGATTGAATGGATCATGGTACAGAGTAAATAAAGGAGAGTTGAGATCACAGAGTAAAGAAAAATAGTTACATTTACTCTACTGGAGTTATCTTAACCCTCAACAGAATGATACGCTCCCTGGAGTTAGTGTTGATAACAGGAGTTGATTGGGACAGTACTTTTAAATCCATTAAGAGTACCCAGAGACAGGGAGTTAAAACTATGGAGTATCCACAGTTGTGGGAGGGGTATCTTTATCATATTTCCCAGCATGCTCTGTTGATTTTTTATTTAGAACTGTTTGTTTTAATATCTGTGTTTTCGCATGTACATTGATTGTTTTTGATCTTATGCTAGACAATGATGTAACATACATTTTCCTAAACTAAACTAATCTGTAAGTGGTTGGATTTATTGCAACCGTTACTGAGAAGGCTGTTCCTGTTTACATGATGTAGGTAGTCTCTAACGATAGCAATCCACCCTGCTTTGACATGCATTCTGAATGTATGTTGTGGTTGATGTAAAATTGCTGGACATCCTCCCTCTTAAATGGATATCAATAGAGATTTGCTGTCACATTGTAAGTCATCATAATATGATGCATTAAGACATATGTAAATTAGGCGTTACACCCTTACACCTTAAATGGGACCAGATGAACCCCAGAATGGTGTTGAATTTGACTCCATAGGAGTTGAATTAACTATTGCTATTATATTGTGAGAGTAAACATTAATCTAAATAATTAACTCTAGAATACTGAACAACACTGCAGAGAGTGTTATTTTCAAATAATACTGTACAGAGTGAAACGCAATGACGCAGAGTTAAATATCAACACTAAACTGAGCATATGCAACTTTGAAAAATAACTCTGTTGACAGACTGGGACCAAATGTTATCTGTAGCAGAGTAACATTTTCTTCAATTAGAGTAAAATGTACTGTGATATCAGTAGCGTAGAGTAGAGGGTAGAGAGCCATGGGACCAATACTGTTCTCACCATCAGAATACATAATTCTCAGCTCTCTGATGCTGCATATTGGACCTTTGATCAATGGACCAACAGGTGAAAATCATTATGTATTTACATGAATGATTAAATGAAATCAAAGTTTATTGGTCACGTACACACATTTGCAGGTGTTATAGCTGGTGCAGCGACATGCTTATGTTACAAGCTCCAACAGTGCAGTAGAATGCCTCGCAAATACAATACAAATCATTTAAAAAATCTAAACAAGAAATCAAGAAATGACACAGTTCATGTCAGATAGACGCCAGATTCATTAATATGGTGTGAATAAGAGAGAAGGAAGAAGAAGAGAGAGAGAGAGAAGAAGCGAGAAGAAGAGAGAGAGAGAGAAGAAGAGAGAGAGAGAAGTGAGACATTTCACCTTCCAGAGACATTCTCCTTCCCCCCTAAAAATGTCACTATTCCACTGATCTGGATATTGCACTCACCTACGGAGTGATTCTCTAGGGGCCCTTAATAAAAGGGCTCACCATAAGGGCTGACCATATAATACAAATATATAGTTGGCTTTCTCTAACAGAGATAGTGGAGTTAGTAAAGAATGGAGAAAGACAGATCGAACCAAATCAATCAATCAAAAGGAGACTGAATGTTGTGTAATTTATTTATTTGCTCCCTCTTTGCGTCTTGTTTAACAGACTCATGTCCAGTCTCCTGTCATGTCGGCCTCAGTGAAAAACCCAACACAAACAAATTTAGATGATCAAAATGATAGAGCTGAATGTCCCATCTTTTGTCTGATAGAAGACTCAAACAAGAAAACAAAAGAAAAGGAGAAGAGCCAAACAGAGTGATATAATCCGGAGAGCGAGGGAGGAAAAGAAAGAAGGGAAAGAGGAGGCAGTTCCTCTGGAGAGGGTTTTGGATATAAGTGAAAGAGGACAGCATTGTATCGCTGCTTGATTAAGCCCAGTTAATGAACAGGATTTGAGCTTTTGTTTGTAATTAGAAAACAAATGGCTATGATCCGGGGTCTGGATAGGGGGCTTCAGGGGCCTGAAGGGTCTTCGCTCTCTCTTCCCTCGGACTGTTCTGGGTTAGCTAGCCGCTGTGTTGAATACATGCACAAGTAAACATTCGCAATGCTCTCTCTTTCTTTCCTTGGCATTTTTACTATTTTGTTACCTTACAACCTGGAATTAAAATTGATTTTTGGGGGGGTTTGTATCATTTAATTTACACAACATGCCTACCACTTTGAATATGCTAAATATTTTTTATTGTGAAACAAACAAGAAATAAGACAAAAAAACAGAAAACTTGAGCGTGCATAACTATTCACCCCCCCAAAGTCTATACTTTGTAGAGCCACCCTTTGCAGCAATTACAGCTGCAAGTCTCTTGGGGTATGTCTCTATAAACTTGGCACATCTAGCCACTGGGATTTTTGCCCATTCTTCAAGGCAAAACTGCTCCAGCTCCTTCAAGTTGGATGGGTTCCACTGGTGTACAGCAATCTTTAAGTCATACGACAGATTCTCAATCGGATTGAGGTCTGGGCTTTGACTATTCCAAGACATTTAAATGTTTCCCCTTAAACCACTCAAGTGTTGCTTTAGCAGTATGCTTAGGGTCATTGTCCTGCTGGAAGGTGAACCTCTGTCCCAGTGTCAAATCTCTGAAAGACTGAAACAGGTTTCCCTCAAGAATTTCCCTGTATTTAGCGCCATCCGTCATTCTTTCAATTCTGACCAGTTTCCCAGTCCCTGCCGATGAAAAACATCCCCACAGCATGATGCTGCCACCACCATGCTTCACTGGGATGGTGTTCTCGGGGTGATGAGAGGTGTTGGGTTTGCGCCAGACATAGCGTTTTCCTTGATGGCCAAAAAGCTCAATTTTAGTCTCATCTGACCAGAGTACCTTCTTCCATATGTTTGGGGAGTCTCCCACATGCCTTTTGGTGAACACCAAACATGTTTGCTTATTTTTTTCTTTAAGCAATGGCTTTTTTTCTGGCCACTCTTCCGTAAAGCCCAGCTCTGTGGAGTGTACTGCTTAAAGTGGTCCTATGGACAGATACTCCAATCTCCGCTGTGGAGCTTTGCAGCTCCTTCAGGGTTATCTTTGGTCTCTTTGTTGCCTCTCTGATTAATGCCCTCCTTGCCTGGTCCGTGAGTTTTGGTGGGCGGCCCTCTCTTGGCAGGTTTGTTGTGGTGCCATATTCTTTCCATTTCTTAATAAAGGATTTAATGGTGCTCCGTGGGATGTTCAATGTTTCGGATATTTCTTTGTAACCCAACCCTGATCTGTACTTCTCCACCACAACTTTGTCCCTGACCTGTTTGGAGAGCTCCTTGGACTTCATGGTGCCGCTTGCTTGGTGGTGCCCCTTGCTTAGAGGTGTTGCAGACTCAGGGGCCATTCAGAACAGGTGTATATATACTGAGATCATGTGACAGATCATGTGACACTTAGATTGCACACAGGTGGACTTTATTTAACTAATTGTGTGACTTCTGAAGTTAATTGGTTGCACCAGATCTTATTTAGGGGCTTCATAGCAAAGGGGGTGAATACATGTGCACACACCACTTTTCCGTTATTTATTTAGTATAATTTTTAAAAACAAGTTATTTTTTAAATTTCACTTCAACAATTTGGACTATTTTGTGTATGTCCATTACATGAAATCCAAATAAAAATCCATTTAAATTATAGGTTGTAATGCAACAAAATAGGAAAAAAACGCCAAGGGGGACGAATACTTTTGCAAGGCACTGTACATACTGCACTTTCAGACACATGCAGGCGTGCACATGAAAACACAAACACACATGCACTCACACACACACACACACACACGCACACACAAACACACACACAGTGGTGGACACTCTGCAAAAGGTGTGTGTGTTTGTGTGTGTTTGCCCTTGGGTCTCAATGGTATGCTGTGTGTCATTTCCAAGCCACTCTTACCCTCCATGACAGCCACAAAAATATATATATTTGACTGAACCTTGAACATATAGCCTAGTCACCACATTTCCACTGGAAAAAGATTGTCTTACATACAGTATATAGACGATATCCACATCCCATGCACATCTTAAAGGGGCAGTGCAGTCAAAAACCTGCTTTTCCTGTGTTGTATATATATTTCCATGCTATGAGGTTGGAATAATACTGTGAAATTGTGAACTATATGATAATGAAAATTAGGCTCCTCCAATTAGGCCCCTCCCTCAGACAACTCTTAGACAGTCCTAGCAACATTCTTGCTTGATAAATTTAATTTAGCTAAGAAGCTATTTTTGTTTATTTTAGACAATTTTTATTGAAAACAATCACAGTAAGGTATTTAATTGTTACCAAGAAATGATTTGCTATTGAGATAAAAATGGATGCATTTTACCTTTAAAGAGTATCTGATAATAGCATCATTGAAACTGTAGAGGCTAGGAAGTATTCTGACGTATAACATGTGAATACTTGAACTATGGCTCAGTACAGTACATAACAGTATGTGATTGTAAAACAGTGCAGTATTCCACAGCTCTGTCTCATAGGGTTGGCTCAGGTCAACCAAGATGTATCTAAATGTAGGCTAGTGAACCACCCTTTCAAGCCCTGGGTTCAACAAGCTTTTAACAGCACCCCAGTCATAATCCCTTTCTTCTTCCTCTCCCTCGCTCTCTTTTCTTTTTCTCAGACATCAGAGAAGGAGAGAGAATGAAAGGCCTAGTTTTTTCTCCTTTGGGCTTGGGAGCGGAGGGAGCGAGGGAGGGAGCAGAGCGAAGGAGAGGAGTTGGCTTGCTGTGTCTGAGAATGATCAAAACCAGAGTGGATCCTCAGGCCGCTGGGAGAACAAAACCCTGTGAGGGAAAGAGGGAGCGAAGGAGGAGGACAGCAGGAGAGAAGGGAGGAGGGATGAATGCGGCCCTCTCAGCACAGACAGTGTATTTGCTCTTCTGTGAGATAGCGAGAAAGGGATGGAGGGGTAGAAACAGAAAGACAGGGAATTTGCTCTTCCAGGAGGTAGAGATAGAGTGATGAATGAGTATAGATAGACTGGTAAGATGCACTGCCTGTCCTTTATTTGGTGTCCTGCAGGGAGGTACTGTATGTAGTGAGGTTTTAGGGCTGCAGGCAGACACTTAGACAGGCTGCTGAATGAGGCTTTTATCATGTGCAGAGGGAATGGTTAGATTGGTTTTTCCCACATGTGCACACACACGCACGCATGCACATACACACACACACACACACACACACACACACACACACACACACACCCACATGAGCACACACACACACGCACACACATACACACACTGGGTGCTGCAGAGGGAGGCCCTATAGGCAGGAGGCAGGTCCCTGGTCTGGAGGGTGATTATCCTAAACACAGAAATGAAAGGATTACAAAGCGACGGTGTAATCCAGCTGTCAATCCCACACCTCATTAGCAAACAAGGACTGCGAGAAGGAGAGAGAGTGGGAGAGAGAAGGGGGGAGGAACAGGAATTGGAGGGGAGGTTGAAGTGAGGGAGAGAGGGAGGGTAAGCTGGAAGGAGAGAGAACGAAAGAAAGAAAGAGAGAGAGAGAGAGAGAGAGAGGAGAGGTAGCAGCCACTGGGTTTAGCTCAGGGGGGTCTTTGGAGAGCTTTTATTAGTTAAGCTCTCATCTGCCTCTTCTCTGCTCCTTCTCTCCTCTCCTCCGCTCCGTCTCTCCTCTGCGTCTCCTCCATTAACACAAGCAGACAGAGAGAGTGTCAGTCACGTCTCAAACCCACCACAGCTCAGTTTGTAAATTCCCTGATTAATTAAGAACAGTGATTTGTTCATTTAATTGTAGGTGTTGGGTCGTCCCCCCTCCCACCCCTCTTCTCTTTCCTTCGCTTTCTTCTTCCTCTTGTTCCCACTCTTCCTTGGTGGCAGCAGGCTAATTTGCTGTGCAGCCGTGGGGCTGCTTGGAGGGGAAATGAAAAGGTACGATGGGGGAAGTATTCAGATGGTTTATTAACAATTGATTTGCCACGGCAGCGTCACAGAGAAGGGCCGCTGGGATATGGTATGCTGGCTGACATGCCTCCCGCGGGTAGAAGAGAAAGAGAAAGAGAGAGAAAGAGAGAGGAGAGAGAGAGAGAGAGATCGGGGGAGTAGGCGGGGAGACAGACAGAGTCTCTGTGGAGGTACTACACATTAAGCCTCCCTACTGTACCTGTAACATCGCTAAGGCCTGTGTAGTGTACCACACAACTCTATCCACTGAGGTCAGACCAGTGCTCACCTCAACATGAACTGTTATTGTTTGTTTTCCCTACGCGACTGAAAATATACACACATTAGGTGAAAAAAAATCAACAATTAAATGTTTACATGCTTTAGGATGACATGGTGGATTTGGGTTTCTCTCAAATGGTTATGACAGGGATGAGTATTCGTTGGAGACAGCGTAGGCACTACAGTCAACTAATACGACAGCGGCATCAAAGGCGTTTCCAAACCAAAATCACATCAGTGTTTTCTGCCTTCACCTGCAGACAGCCTCATCTTCTCTTCTTCTATTGTCTTTGTCTCTGCAGTGCTGTGACGCTCCAACGTTGTCACATCCCCTGCTCATAGGCAGACACATAGTGGACATCATATCAAATGTGAGATAGAATCCACATCAGACGCATTAGAGCTTCAAAGCCGAGGGGAGAACAGAGAGAGGGAGACAGAATCCCCCTAGCTAGCTAGAAGACACTACTAAGGAGGAGGGTCTTCTTTTCTCTCTCTCTCTCTCTCTGTCCGTCTCTCTCTCTCTGTCCGTCTCTCTCTCTCCGTCTCTCTCTCTCTGTCCGTCTCTCTCTCTCTGTCCGTCTCTCTCTCTCTGTCCGTCTCTCTCTCTCTGTCCGTCTCTCTCTCTCTGTCCGTCTCTCTCTATCTGTCTCTCTCTGTCCGTCTCTCTCTCTCTGTCCGTCTCTCTCTCTCTGTCCGTCTCTCTCTCTCCGTCTCTCTCTGTCCGTCTCTCTCTCTCTGTCCGTCTCTCTCTCTCTCTCCGTCTCTCTCTCTCTGTCCGTCTCTCTCTCTCTGTCCGTCTCTCTCTCTCTGTCCGTCTCTCTCTATCTGTCTCTCTCTGTCCGTCTCTCTCTCTCTGTCCGTCTCTCTCTCTCTGTCCGTCTCTCTCTGTCCGTCTCTCTCTCTCTGTCTGTCTCTCTCTCTCTGTCCGTCTCTCTCTGTCCGTCTCTCTCTGTCTGTCCGTCTCTCTCTGTCTGTCCGTCTCTCTGTCTGTCTGTCTGTCTCTCTCTGTCCGTCTCTCTCTGTCTGTCTCTCTCTGTCCGTCTCTCTCTGTCTGTCTCTCTCTGTCCGTCTCTCTCTCTGTCCGTCTCTCTCTCTGTCTCTCTCTCTCTCTGTCCGTCTCTCTCTCTCTCTCTCTGTCCGTCTCTCTCTCTCTCTCTCTGTCCGTCTCTCTCTCTCTCTCTGTCTGTCTCTCTCTCTCTCCGTCTCTCTGTCGGTCTCTCTCTGTCTGTCTCTCTCAGTCCGTTTCTCTCTCTCTGTCCGTCTCTGTCTGTCCGTCTCTGTCTGTCCGTCTCTCTGTCTGTCTGTCTGTCTGTCTCTCTCTGTCCGTCTCTCTCTCTGTCTGTCTCTCTCTGTCCGTCTCTCTCTCTCTGTCCGTCTCTCTCTGTCTGTCTCTCTCTGTCCGTCTCTCTCTGTCTGTCCGTCTCTCTCTGTCTGTCCGTCTCTCTGTCTGTCTGTCTCTCTCTGTCCGTCTCTCACTCTCTCTGTCCGTTTCTCTCTCTCTGTCTGTCTCTCTCTGTCCGTCTCTCTCTGTCCGTCTATCTCTCTCTGTCCGTCTCTCTCTCTGTCCGTCTCTCTCTCTGTCTCTCTCTCTCTCTGTCCGTCTCTCTCTCTCTCTCTCTCTGTCCATCTCTCTCTCTCTCTGTCTGTCTCTCTCTCTGTCCGTCTCTCTGTCGGTCTCTCTCTGTCTGTCTCTCTCAGTCCGTTTCTCTCTCTCTGTCCGTCTCTCTCTGTCCGTCTCCCTCTGTCCGTCTCTCTTTGTCTGTCCGTCTCTCTCTGTCTGTCCGTCTCTCTGTCTGTCTGTCTGTCTCTCTCTGTCCGTCTCTCACTCTCTCTGTCCGTTTCTCTCTCTCTGTCTGTCTCTCTCTGTCCGTCTCTCTCTCTGTCCGTCTCTCTCTCTGTCTCTCTCTCTCTCTGTCCGTCTCTCTCTCTCTCTCTGTCCGTCTCTCTCTCTGTCTCTCTCTCTCTCTGTCCGTCTCTCTCTGTCCGTCTCTCTCTGTCCGTCTCCCTCTCTCTGTCCGTCTCTCTCTCTGTCCGTCTCTTTCTCTCTGTCCGTCTCTCTCAGTCCGTCTCCCTCTCTCTGTCCGTCTGTCCGACTCTCTCTCTCTGTCCGTCTCTCTCTCTCTGTCCGTCTCTCTCTCTCTGTCCATCTCCCTCTCTCTGTCCGTCTCTCTCTGTCCAACTCTCTCTCTCTGTCCGTCTCTCTCTCTGTCCGTCTCTTTCTCTCTGTCCGTCTCTCTCAGTCCGTCTCCCTCTCTCTGTCCGTCTGTCCGACTCTCTCTCTCTCTGTCCGTCTCTCTCTCTCTGTCCATCTCCCTCTCTCTGTCCGTCTCTCTCTGTCCAACTCTCTCTCTCTGTCCGTCTCTCTCTGTCCGTCTCTCTCTCTCTCTGTCCGTCTCTCTCTGTCCGACTCTCTCTCTCTCTCTGTCCATCTCTCTCTCTCTCTGTCCGTCTCTCTCTCTCTGTCCGACTCTCTCTCTCTCTCTCTGTCCGTTTCTCTCTCTGTCCGTTTCTCTCTCTCTGTCCGTCTCTCTCTCTCGGTCCGTCTCTCGGTCCGTCTCTCTCTGTCCGTCTCTCTCTCTCTGTCCGTCTCTCTCTCTCTCTCTGTGTCCGTCTCTCTCTGTCCTACTCTCTCTCTCTGTCCATCTCCCTCTCTCTGTCCGTCTCTCTCTGTCTGACTCTCTCTCTCTGTCCGTCTCTCTCTCTCTGTCCGTCTCTCTCGCTCTCTGTCCGTCTCTCTCTGTCCGACTCTCTCTCTCTGTCCGTCTCTCTCTGTCCGTCTCTCTCTGTCCGTCTCTCTCTCTCGCTCTCTGTCCGTCTCTCTCTGTCCGTCTCCCTCTGTCCCTGTCTCTCTCTCTGTCCGTCTCTCTCTCTCTGTCCGTCTTTCTCTGTCCGTCTCTCTCTGTCTGTCTGTCTCTCTCTCTGTCCGTCTCTCTCTCTTTGTCCGTCTCTCTCTATCCGACTCACTCTCTCTGTCCTTCTCTCTCTCTCTCTGTCCGTCTCTCTCTCTCTGTCCATCTCTCTCTCTCTATCCGACTCTCTTTCTCTGTCCGTCTCTCTCTCTCTGTCCGTCTCTCTCTCTGTCCGTCTCTCTCGCTCTTTGTCCGACTCTCTCTCTCTCTCTGTCCATCTCTCTCTCTCTCTGTCCGACTCTCTCTCTGTCCGTCTCTCTCTGTCCGTCTCTCTCAGTCCGTCTCTCTCTCTCTCTGTCCGTCTCCCTCTGTCCCTGTCTCTCTCTCTGTCCGTCTCTCTCTGTCCGTCTCTCTCTGTCCGTCTCTCTCTCTCTGTCCGTCTCTCTCTCTCTGTCCGTCTCTCTCAGTCCGTCTCCCTCTCTCTGTCTCTCTCTCTCTCTCCGTCTATCTCTCTCTCTGTCCGTCTCTCTCTTTGTCCGTCTCTCTGTCCGACTCTCTCTCTCTGTCTGACTCACTCTCTCTGTCCGTCTCTCTCTCTCTCTGTCCGTCTCTCTCTCTCTGTCCATCTCTCTCTATCCGACTCTCTCTCTCTGTCCGTCTCTCTCTCTCTGTCCGTCTCTCTCTCTCTGTCCGTCTCTCTCGCTCTCTGTCCGACTCTCTCTCTCTGTCCATCTCTCTCTATCCGACTCTCTCTCTCTGTCCGTCTCTCTCTGTCCGTCTCTCTCTCTCTGTCCGTCTCTCTCGCTCTCTGTCCGACTCTCTCTCTCTCTCTCTGTCAGTCTCTCTCTCTCTCCGTCTATCTCTCTCTGTCCGTCTCTCTCTCTTTGTCCGTCTCTCTCTGTCCGACTCACTCTCTCTGTCCGTCTCTCTCTCCCTCTGTCCGTCTCTCTCTCTCTGTCCATCTCTCTCTCTATCCGACTCTCTCGCTCTGTCCGTCTCTCTCTCTCTCTGTCCGTCTTCCTCTCTCTGTCCGTCTCGCTCTGTCTGTCTCACTCTGTCCGTCTCTCTCTCTCTGTCTCTCTCTGTCTATCTCTCTCTCTCTCTCTCTCTCTCTCTCTCTCTCTCTCTCTCTCCGTCTCTCTCTCTCTGTCCGTCTCTCTCTCTCTCTCTGTCCGTCTCTCTGTCCGTCTATCTCTCTCTCTCTCTCTCTCTCTCTCTCTCTCTCTCTCTCTCTCTCTCTCTCTCTGTCTGTCTCTAGCTCTCCTTTCTTTCTTTCTTTCTTTCTCTCTCTGTCTGTCCGTCTCTCTCTCTGTCTCCCTCTCTCACCGTCTCGCTTTCTCAATTCAATTCAAAGGGCTTTATTGGCATGAGAAACATATGTTTACATTGCCAAAGTAAGTGAAATAGATAATAAACAAATAAATAAACATAAATATGGGTTGTATTTACAATGGTGTTTGTTCTTCACTGGTTGCCCTTTTCTTGTGGCAACAGGTCACAAATATTGCTGCTGTGATGGCACACTGTGGTATTTCACCCAATAGATATGGGAGTTTATAAAAATTTGATTTGTTTTCGAATTCTTTGTGGGTCTGTGTAATCTGGGGGAAATATGTGTGTGAGCCAGGTCTGCCAACGGCGGCCTTTCTCAATAGCAAGGCTATGCTCACTGAGTCTGTACATAGTCAAAGCTTTCCTTAAGTTTGGGTCTGTCACAGTGGTCAGGTATTCTGCCACTGTGCACTCTCTGTTTAGTGCCTAAAGGCATTATAGTTTGCGCTGTTTTTCTGTTAGTTCTTTCCAATGTGTCAAGTAATTATCTTTTTGTTTTCTCATGATTTCTCTCTCTCTCGCTCTCTGTCTTTCTCTCTCTCTCCCTCTCTGTAATGGTCTGATTGAGATCAGATGAGGAACATGAAAGCACATTGAGATTCTTGTTATGGTCAGTTTTCTTGATCCCTGTGAGGTTTTTATGTCATGTCATCAGATTTTATTTTCTAATCTGCGGAGTTGATTGGCCACTGCTGTGTTCCATTTCCTGACTTCACAGAAGCGTGGCGTTTCTCATTATCCTCCCCTTTAATTTATGCACAAATAATTCATAGTTTGGGGGAATCACAAGTTTGGGCGACGGCGTGTGCTGACAGGCTTTGCTGGTAGCGGGAAATAGGTTGTGAGAGGGGATGGGGTTGTTAAAAAAAATGTTTATTGTCATCTCCTGGATTCATCAGGTGAAGATAATTAAGATAACTAGATAGATAAGACACTGAGATAAAACAAAAAAATACATAAAATGGATGGATAGAATAAAGGCAGTCGAAGGAGGAGGAGGGATGTCAGTAAGGAGAGCATGCACCGAGCCTTGAGTAAGGCTCTTAACACTAATTGCTCCAGGGTGGCCATTGAATGGCAGACCCTGGCCGTGACTCCACTCTTCAAGGGTGTCTCAGGGAGAGTGGGATAATACACACTTGTACTTGTGTGAAATTGAACAAATACACTGAGTGTACAAAACATTAGGAAGTTGGCTGGATGTCCTTTGGGTGGTGGACCATTCTTGATACACATGGGAAACTGTTAAGCGTGAACAACCCAGCAGCGTTGCAGTTCTTGACACACTCATACCAGTGCGCCTGGCACCTACTACCATACCCCGTTCAATGGCACACATACACAATCCATGTCTCAATTGTCTCAAGGCTTAAAAATCTTTATTTAACCTATCTCCTCCCCTTCATCTACACTGATTGAAGTGGATTTAACAGGTGACATCAATAAGGGATCATATCTTTCACCTGGATTCACCTGGTCAGTCTATGTCATGGAAAGAGCATTTGTTTTGTACACTCAGTTTGAATTTGGGGTGGCATTTTGACAATTGGCTGCCGCCCTCCGGCGCCCCTGATCGGCTGCTACACCGCTGACTGTACCCCAGCTACCAGCTCATGGCGTTGCTGCAGTTCCCGCCCTCACCCAATTCCCGCTTCTCCCGAAGTTCACTCCCACTATCCTTGGTAGCTATGGTGATCTGTGTATTTATATGGGATTATCCAATTGTGAAACATTAATAAAAATGAATCTGCCAATTAAATGATTGTTTTGTTTTTTATGATTGTATATGACAAAGCCGATTAGTGATTAAGGCAGTAGCCTAACCTAGCCTGTTAATGTTAGCTAGCTACTACTAGTGGATATAATTTTAGCTAAAAGTAAGCTATAGAGATTTGAAACAATTTGCTACTATGTCTAAGAGACAACAACTATCAGGAAGCTAATATTTTTAAAAACGAATGAGAAAAGAGGCACAGTCTCTAAATCAAAGAAATTCGCTGCTGAAATTTAATAGCGTGCAGCAATGTCCATCAGCCGGTGTGGAGAATGACAAGCCTCCGAGGACAGGCCATTCATTCGCCGAGAACAACGAGCCCCCGTTCGCTGATTCTAGCAGTGAAGAGGGCAAACCGGAGGAGTCCGAGCCATGCACTTCCACTGATGACAGGTCTCTGGCTGGACAAGAACAGATGGTTGCACCAGGCCTAGCCACACCTCCAAACAATGCCGGCGAAGACCCTACTATCTTGGACCCGGACTCAGATTCGTCGCTCCCCGTCCCCGATGACAGTGGTGGTGCTGCTGCTAAATCCAACAACCAGACAAAAAACATAAAAGATCCTGGTGAGTGGCCAAAATAAATGAATGGATCTTTACAGGATATGTTAGTGCAGGCTGGGCCACATCAGGATAAAGAGGGGAATGTCCTAAGAGATGAGGGGCAACGAAAGTTTTCAGTGGCCCACTACAATAGAAGGATGGCGAACAGGGAGAGAGTGGAGAGACCATGGCTTGTCTATTCCAAGCAAAACGATGCAGCCTTCTGTTTTTGCTGCAAACTGTTTTCACAAGAGTGCAAATCTGCGCTGGTCAGGGATGGAACCAGGGACTGGAAGAATCTGTGCCACCTCCTCAGCTCGCATGAGAAGTCGCATGACCACCTAGATAGTTTCCAAAGGTGGAAAGAGATGGAGATCAGGCTGGTGTCCAAGCAAACTATCGATGCCCAAGCCCAACGGGCTATTGACGTAGAGACTCTCCACTGGCAGCAGGTGCTGTTATGATTTAACTGGATAGAACCCAAATGCAGACAAGTACACCAAGCCAGAGAAGTTTTAACAGGTTTATTATAATGTTCAATAGTCCAGGTTTCCAATAAATGGGAAAGAGCAAGTCCAGGTTACAGGGAGGGTACAGATCCAGGTCAGGGCAGGTGTGGTACCGTAATGTCCTAGTGTCCGTGGTGAGTCCAAAGGAGAGGCCCGATAGTGGAGAGCAGGATGGTGGTGGCAGGAGTGAAGCGGAGGCAGGAGTCAGGTTCCAAATATCTGTGGCACAGGAGAAAAAGTAAATAAACAGTCCAAAAAAACACAAGAGCGAAAACAGACAGGTTGAGTCGGCAGCGAGACTAACATGGTTGTCTTGACTATGATCTGACGATGAGTGGAAAGTTTGACCGGGTCTTAAAGGCTGAGGTGATTATGGTGAATGAGCTGCAGCTGGAACCCTGACTCCCGCACACCAGACTTCACTCCTGCAATCAAGGACAGACAGAGGGGAGGGGGAGAGCAGAGAGAGAGCTACCTAGCAGCAGTAGGCCTAACAGTACCCCCTCTACGGACGCCACCTGGCGGCCGACAGGGGTTTATCAGGATGTAACCTATGAAACTCACGAACCAGAGCAGGATCCACAATGAAGCTCCTGGGCACCCAGGAACGTTCCTCAGGACCATAACCCTCCCAATCCACCAGGTACTGGAAACCACGACCCCGGCGGCGAACATCCAGAAGTCGCCGGACAGTGTAGACCGGACCCCCACCCACGATCTTGGGCGGAGGAGGGGGACGAGAGGGCGGGCACAAAGGGCTAACCGACACAGGCTTAATCTGGGAAACATGAAAGGTGGAATGAACCCGTAGGGGAGGCAGGAAGCTGTAGCTTAACCGCGCAGGGGTTAACAATAGACAGTATCTTGAACGGTCCTATAAAACGAGGCGCCATCTTCTTCGACTCCACCTTCAATGGAAGGTCCTGTGACTTCAGCCATACCTCTTGACCAGGAGAGTAACCGGGGAGCCTGGGACCGGTGACGGTTGGCTTGCCTCTGCATGTACGCCGAAGCTCGGGACAGAGCTACCCTGGCCTTCCTCCAGACCTTGCAGCAGCGGCGCATGTGGGACTGCACCGAGGGTACCGCAAGTTCCCTCTCTTGGGAAGGGAACAGGGGAGGTTGATAACCCAGAGCACACAGAAAAGGAGACAACCCAGAGGAAGCGTTAGTCAAGGTGTTATGAGCATATTCCACCCAGGGGGAGCATGGAGCTCCATGACCCAGGGTTTGACCCAGTGACACAGCGAGTGCGGTCTCCATCTCCTGGTTCGCTCTCTCGGCTTGCCCGTTGGTCTGGGGGTGATATCCAGAGGACAGGCTGGATGTAATGCCCAAAGCTTTACAGAAAGCTTTCCACACCTGGGAGACAAACTGGGGACCCCTGTCAGAGACAATATCCGTGGGTAGACCATGAGAGCGGAACACATGTTCAACCAAAATATCAGCCGTCTCTCTGGCAGTGGGCAGTTTAGGTAGGGCCAAAAAATGAGCGAACTTAGAAAAAGCGATCAATCACCGTAAGAATGACAGTCTTACCAGATGAGGGGGAAGTCCAGTGACAAAATCCATAGCGATATGCGACCAGGGCCGGCTGGGTATAGGTAGAGGTCGTAGATGACCAGCGCTGGCCTGGGTGGAGTTTTTACTTCGTG
The DNA here is from genome assembly GCF_020615455.1 of Coregonus clupeaformis. Classification (NCBI taxonomy): domain Eukaryota; kingdom Metazoa; phylum Chordata; class Actinopteri; order Salmoniformes; family Salmonidae; genus Coregonus; species Coregonus clupeaformis. The sequence goes on from NW_025534933.1 coordinate 102,584, forward strand.
CACATACCGTACAAGCAGCAATGAAGGCTCGAGTGTCCGCCTCCATCGTGGCCCACCAGAACTTCCGTCGCACAAAGTCAAGGGTCCGCGAAACTCCAGGGTGACAGGTAAGGGGAGACGAAGTGAGCCCACTGAAGTACCTGGGAGCGAGCAGACTCAGGGACAAACATCCGGTTAGGAGGACCCCTCCCAGGGTCAGCTTGATGATGTTGAGCCTGTCTAACAATCCCCTCGATGTCACATGTGATGACTGCAATACTGCAGGTAGGAGGCAAAATGGGTTCAGGGTTACTACCAGTATCAACAGCCGAATGAACACGAGACAGGGCGTCAGGCTTGACGTTGCGTGACCCAGGACGGTAAGACAGAGAAAAATTGAATCTCCCAAAAAATAGTGCCCACCTGGCTTGACGGGGTTGAGCTGCTTCGCTGACTGGAGGTAAGCCAGATTCTTATGATCCGTCCAAACGATGAAGGGTTGTTCCGCCCCCTCCAACCAATGTCGCCACCTCGAGAGCCAGCTTAACGGCGAGCAGTTCACGATTTCCAACATCATAATTCCTCTCTGCCTGAGAAAGTTTCCTTGAGAGAAAAGCACAGGGATGCAGTTTGTTATCTTCAGGAGAACGTTGTGACAACACTGCACCTACCCCAGTGTCGGATGCATCCACCTCCACGACAAACTGGCGGTCGGGGTCCGGCTGCATCAGAATGGGAGCCGAGGCGAAGCGATGTTTCAGTTCTTCGAACGCTGATTCGGCCCCCTTCATTCCAAGCGAACGGTCGTGAGATGGAGGTGAGAGCGGTGAGTGGCGCTGCAATGCGGCTGTAGTCCTTGATGAACCTCCTATAGAAGTTCGCAAACCCCAGGAATCGTTGAAGTTGTTTGCGGGTAGAGGGAGCTGGCCAGTCCGTGACAGCAGAGATCTTAGCTGGGTCCATCCGCAGCTCCCCCTGAGCTATGATGTAACCCAAAAAAGAGGTCTCAGACACATGAAATTCACATTTCTCCATCTTCACAAACAGTTTGTTCTCCAACAACCTTTGCAACACCTGGCGCACATGCAGTTCATGTTCCTGGGAGGACTCTGAGAAAATCAAGATATCATCCAGATAGACAAAAACAAACCGATTCAACATGTCCCGAAGGACATCATTGACTAGTGCCTGAAAAACAGCAGGGGCATTAGACAACCCAAAAGGCATAACCCGATACTCAAAATGTCCCAAGGGGTGTGTTGAAGGCAGTCTTCCATTCATCACCCTTACGAATGCGCACCAGGTGATACGCATTTCGTAGATCCAGTTTCGTAAAGATGGTAGCACCATGAAGGAGGGGAAAAGCAGAATTAATCAAAGGCAGAGAATACTTGTTCTTAATGGTGATGTTGTTAAGTCCACGGTAATCAATACAGGGTCTGAGGGTCTTATCCTTCTTAGCAACAAAAAAGAACCCCGCTCCTACAGGTGACGAGGAAGGACGCATAATACCTGCCGCCAAGGAGTCCCGAATGTAGTTCTCCATAGCCTCCGTCTCCGGCCGGGAGAGATTGTACAGGCGACTGCTGGGGAGCGGGGCTCCTGGCTGGAGGTCAATGGCGCAGTCGTAAGGCCGGTGAGGAGGAAGAGAAGTAGCTCTGTGTTTGCAGAAAACGGATGCCAGGTCATGATACACGTCAGGAACAGCAGAAAGATCCATGGACTCCAGTGGAGGTTGAGGCACAGTACTGGCAGGAGTCTGAGCAGAACACAAACAATTCACATGACAAAATGTGCTCCATGAAACAATGCTACCTGTCACCCAATCAATGTGTGGATTGTGTTTTATGAGCCAGGGGATACCAAGGACCAGGGGAGTCTGTGGGCAGTCGATAATATGGAATTGAATGTTCTCCTGATGATTTCCCGACACTCTAAGACAAACAGGAACAGTCTGATGGGTAATGCGGGTCAACAATTGTCCATTTAGACCCTTAGCCTGCAGCGGACAGTCCATAGGAACAGTCTCCAAATCCATTTGTTGAGCCCACTCTCTATCCAAAAAGCTTTCGTCGGCACCAGAGTCAATCAGCGCACTAACAGAGAAATTCTGGGACTGCCACTGGAGGGATGCCTGGAGCAGAATGCGGGGAGAAGAGGAAGAATCACGCTGCTCGGCTCACCAAAACTTCTCCCATAAATGATGAGCCGGCCCTTTTCCCGGACGAACTGGGCAGGAAGGAACGAAATGACCAGCTTCTCCACAATACAGGCAGACCCGAGCCTGAATACGACGTGCACGCTCCTCTGAGGACAACCGTGCACGACCCACCTCCATGGCTTCGGGTTCAGTGCTCCTCGTATCGACTCGGGGCGACACGGCTCTCTCCGTAGGGACGATGCAGGGAGGAGTTTGTTGATGACAGACAGGTTGCTTGGAACTAACACTCCTCTCCCGGCGGCGCTCCCGAATCCGATTATCCAACCTGATAGTGAGTGAAATAAGATTATCCAGCGTAGGCGATTCATCATATGACACCAATTCATCTTTTAAAGTCTCAGACAAAGCATTGATGAACACTCCTTGTAATGCCTCGTCATTCCAACCACTCACTGCTGCTAAAGTCCGAAACTCCACTGCCATCTCCGCCACACTACGAGCCCCTGCCGAAGAGAAACAACCGTTTCGCAGCCTCCTTGCCTCGTGACGGGGTGATCAAAAACCTTCTCATCTCCGTGGTGAAGGCCACGTAAGCGCTGCAAATGTCCGACTGACTCTCCCAGACCGCGGATCCCCAGGCACGAGCGGAACCGCTAGTAGAGTTGATAAGGTAGGCAATACGGGCTCTTTCTGAGGCGTAGGTGAGGGGCTGTTGTTCAAACACTAACGAGCATTGAGTCAAAAAATCGCCACAGGTTCCCATGTTCCCGTCATAGCGCTCTGGAGCAGGAACAAAAGGCTCTCTGATCTGGGCTGAAGGGGTAGTAAGGGCAAACACTTGATTGGTGAGTAATTGAACCTGATTAAGCAGCACCTGACTGTCCTCAGCAATCGTCTTAAACAGGGTATCATGTTGGCCAAGTAGAATGCCCTGATTGGCTATGGCAGTCCAAATTTGAGTGCACTCTGGGGTGGTATCCGAGCTACTGTCTGCTGGGTTCATGTTGGTCAGATCATACTGTTATGATTTAACTGGATAGAACCCAAATGCAGACAAGTACACCAAGCCAGAGAAGTTTTAACAGGTTTATTATAATGTTCAATAGTCCAGGTTTCCAATAAATGGGAAAGAGCAAGTCCAGGTTACAGGGAGGGTACAGATCCAGGTCAGGGCAGGTGTGGTACCGTAATGTCCTAGTGTCCGTGGTGAGTCCAAAGGAGAGGCCCGATAGTGGAGAGCAGGATGGTGGTGGCAGGAGTCAGGTTCCAAATATCTGTGGCACAGGAGAAAAAGTAAATAAACAGTCCAAAAAACACAAGAGCGAAAACAGACAGGTTGAGTCGGCAGCGAGACTAACATGGTTGTCTTGACTATGATCTGACGATGAGTGGAAAGTTTGACCGGGTCTTAAAGGCTGAGGTGATTATGGTGAATGAGCTGCAGCTGGAACCCTGACTCCCGCACACCAGACTTCACTCCTGCAATCAAGGACAGACAGAGGGGAGGGGGAGAGCAGAGAGAGAGCTACCTAGCAGCAGTAGGCCTAACAGGTGCTGCAGAGGCACATAGCCCTGATACGCGTAATGGCCACCCAGAACATTACGTTACATGGGACCACCGATAGGCTGAACGAGCCAAATAATGGGAACTTTCTGAAGTTTGTGGAAATGCTGGGTATCTTTGATGGAATCATGAAGAAGCGTGTAAGGAGAGTACAATCCAAAGAAACACGTGCACTACCTGGGTAAAATAATCCAGAACGAAATAATTTACATGCTGGCACAAGAGATCCAGCAGACAGTGTGCAGTGATCTAAAAGCAGCCAAATATTTGTATATAATTTTTGACTGCACACCAGACAAGAGCAAAACAGAGCAGATGACCATGGTGGTGCGTTTTGTTTCAACCAAGGATGATGCGCACGAGAGAGCACTTCCTGGAGTTTAGTGAACTGCTTGACGCAATGGGGGCATGCATGACCGAGTTGCTCATCTCAAAACTACAGAAACATGGCATCGCCATCATGGACATGAGAGGGCAGGGGTATGACAATGGGGTGAATATGCGGGGGTGGCACAGCGGAGTTCAAAAGAGAGTGCAGGATGTCAATCCAAAGGCCTTTTTTGTGCCATGCAGCGCGCACTCGCTGAACCTGGTTCTCTCTGATGCAGTATCGTGTTGCTTGGAGGCGGCTGAGTTTTTAACACCAACCAAGAGATTTATACATTTATACAGTGGGGGAAAAAAGTATTTAGTCAGCCACCAATTGTGCAAGTTCTCCCACTTAAAAAGATGAGAGAGGCCTGTAATTTTCATCATAGGTACACGTCAACTATGACAGACAAAATGAGGGAAAAAAATCCAGAAAATCACATTGTAGGATTTTTTATGAATTTATTTGCAAATTATGGTGGAAAATAAGTATTTGGTCAATAACAAAAGTTACTCAATACTTTGTTATATACCCTTTGTTGGCAATGACACAGGTCAAATGTTTTCTGTAAGTCTTCACAAGGTTTTCACACACTGTTGCTGGTATTTTGGCCCATTCCTCCATGCAGATCTCCTTTAGAGCAGTGATGTTTTGGGGCTGTCGCTGGGCAACACGGACATTCAACTCCCTCCAAAGATTTTCTATGGGGTTGAGATCTGGAGACTGGCTAGGCCACTCCAGGACCTTGAAATGCTTCTTACGAAGCCACTCCTTCGTTGCCCGGGCGGTGTGTTTGGGATCATTGTCATGCTGAAAGACCCAGCCACGTTTCATCTTCAATGCCCTTGCTGATGGAAGGAGGTTTCACTCAAAATCTCACGATACATGGCCCCATTAATTCTTTCCTTTACCCGGATCAGTCGTCCTGGTCCCTTTGCAGAAAAACAGCCCCAAAGCATGATGTTTCTACCCCCATGATTCACAGTAGGAATGGTGTTCTTTGGATGCAACTCAACATTCTTTGTCCTCCAAACACGACGAGTTGAGTTTTTACCATAAAGTTCTAATTTGATTTCATCTGACCATATGACATTCTCCCAATCCTCTTCTGGATCATCCAAATGCACTCTAGCAAACATCAGACGGGCCTGGACATGTACTGGCTTAAGCAGGGGGACACGTCTTGTACTGCAGGATTTGAGTCCCTGGCGGCGTAGTGTGTTACTGATGGTAGGCTTTGTTACTTTGGTCCCAGCTCTCTGCAGGTCATTCACTAGGTCCCCCCGTGTGGTTCTGGGATTTTTGCTCACCGTTCTTGTGATCATTTTGACCCCACGGGGTGAGATCTTGCGTGGAGCCCCAGATCGAGGGAGATTATCAGTGGTCTTGTATGTCTTCCATTTCCTAATAATTGCTCCCACAGTTGATTTCTTCAAACCAAGCTGCTTACCTATTGCAGATTCAGTCTTCACAGCCTGGTGCAGGTCTACAATTTTGTTTCTGGTGTCCTTTGACAGCTCTTTGGTCTTGGCCATAGTGGAGTTTGGAGTGTGACTGTTTGAGGTTGTGGACAGGTGTCTTTTATACTGATAACAAGTTCAAACAGGTGCCATTAATACAGGTAACCGAGTGGAGGACAGAGGAGCCTCTTAAAGAAGAAGTTACAGGTCTGTGAGAGCCAGAAATCTTGCTTGTTTGTAGGTGACCAAATACTTATTTTCCACCATAATTTGCAAATAAATTCATTAAAAATCCTACAATGTGATTTTCTGGATTTGTTTTTCTCATTTTGTCTGTCATAGTTGACGTGTACCTATGATGAGAATTACAGGCCTCTCTCATCTTTGTAAGTGGGAGAACTTGCACAATTGGGGGCTGACTAAATACTTTTTTTCCCCACTGTACATGTCAAGTGTCAATGTGCAGCGGCAGGACGGAGTCAAGCGCAGGACACAGAACTGAGTAAACGACGTACTTTACTCGAAAAATAAACAACACTAATTTCCACGCAGGGAAAACACACCAGTTCACATAAGTCTCAGACACAAAACAAAGAACAAACACGCACAAAACCATGTGGGAACCAGAGGGTTAAATAGGGAAATAATATAATGTAATGGGAACCAGGTGTGTACAATCAAGACAAAACAAATGGAAAAAGAAACGTAGATCGGTGGCAGCTAGAAAGCCGGTGACGACGACCGCTGAACGCCGCCCGAACAAGGAGAGGCACCAACTTCGGCGGAAGTCGTGACAATACAAGGTTGGAGGCAAACAGCATTGCCACAAAGATGAACAACTTTGGCTTCATGTGCGCAGTGGTCGTTTGGCATGACATCTTGTTCGAAGTGAACATCACCAGTAAGAGTTTGCAGGCGCTGAGTTAACATTTCACTAGCAGTGGCTCAACTGAACTCAACCAGGGTATTCCTCCAAGACAACCACTCCAATGCAGCTTTGGCTTTAGCAAGCGCAAAAGAGTTGGCAGAGGAGATGGGTATTGAGCCCTGTTTCCCAGTGCAGCCCACAGTCCGTCCCAGGAAGAAGGGGAGTATGGCTACGAGGGTGAGGATGAGCCTGTGACTGACCCTCAGCAGAAATTCAAAGTACATTTCTTAAATCAGATTCTTGATTGCGCTATCCAGTCCATCAACGAGCACTTTACGCAGCTCGAAGAGCACAGCAGTATTTTCAGTATCCTGTACAACATCCCCACCATCAAGGACATGGACACTGCAGCACTTACCAGGGACTGCGCAACAATAGAGAGGGCCCTTACGTGCGGGGATTCCAGGGACCTCGACGCAAAAGATCTGTGTAATGAGCTCAAAGTCTTGAGCAGGAGACTGGACAGTGAGGCAAAACCACTCGGCGCACTGGAGTACATATCCAGACACCAAATGGCCTCCTTGTATCCCAATGCCTTTGTTGCCCTGAGATGTCTTCTCACACTCCCAGTGACAGTGGCAAGTGGAGAGCACACATTCTCCAAGCTCAAACTCATCAAAAACTACCTGCGCTCTACTATGAGTCAAGAGAGACTCAATGGACTCACCACCATATCAATTGAGCACGGGTAGTCTTACAAAATCAACCTCCAACAAGCAGTGCATGCTTTTGCTGCCAGGAAGGCCAGGTGAGTCAACTTGTCTTTGAATAAAAGGTAAGCGTTGATCATACACTCACATTAATTTGTAAGATTACTGAATTATCTATCACCTGTTTACTTTGTATTTTTTTATTTAAATAGACTACATCCTAATCTCGCTCTCTCACTCTCTTTCTCTCTCTCTCTCCCCCTCTCTCCCCCTCTCTCTCTCCCCTCTCTCTGTCTCTCTCAGAGGATTTGATTTCAGGACCATGGACAGCTACCGAGAGAAAACATTGCTGACTGCAGAGGAAAGAAGCCACTCTAGGCGGAGACTAAATAAATAAATGCTGAAACTGATGTTGGACAATCAAATTCGCTATGTAAATAAACGAAATTCGTTAAGGCTGGGTCATTGACATAAAGCTTATTTTACACTGCTCCAGCGAAACGAGGCCCGCCATGCATTTATGAAAAGCACTTGTTTCTAAAGCTCACTCTTTTTTACAGTTCTACAGGAATATTAAAATATATGTTAAATATGTTATATAATAGTGTTATTTTTATTGTAATTGTAACAATTATGGGATCGTGCCATGTGGGATAACAGGTGGCATATTATTAATAAGAAACGTGGTTTCCTACTATAGGTAGTTGGATGCAAAGTGATAGCAACATTGTAACTCTCCGATGCAGGGGTTAAAGTAAAATTCCCTTCTGCCTGGTAAGGGACCTCCTATATGTGCACTCGTGCGCCAACATGTTTTATGGGCATAATCATAGAATTACATATATAATTGGAGCCTATTTCTTCCTATTCCAAAAAAGCCTACCTGTTTGACAGACACAATTATGCTATCCATAGATGTCGGTATAGCCAATACTGTCGCATGTACTGATTAAATACCTTGGTGCCTGGGAAGGGCTTGGTGTTTTTGGTTAAAACCAGGGCTCGAATTGAGTGAGGGTATCACATACCCTTTGTTAAAGAAAAGGGCAAAATGATATTTATTGTTTGCTTTATATATTGAAATAAATGCATAAAACGCATCCAAATTATATCAAGCGTTCTATAAGGATGCTTAACTCAGTGATGCCTTATGGTAGAAACTAGCTCTAAAATGCCTGCGAAAGACGTGACTCCGATGCATATGGGGATACAGTTGAAGTGGGAAGTTTACATAGACCTTAGCCAAATACATTTAAACTCAGTTTTTCACAATTCCTGACATTTAATCCTAGTAGAAATTCCCTGTTTTAGGTCAGTTAGGATCACCACTTTATTTTAAGAATGTGAAATGTCAGAATAATAGTAGAGAGACATTATTTATTTCAGCTTTTTATTTCTTTCATCACATTTTCAGTGGGTCAGAAGTTGTACATACACTCAAATAGTATTTGGTAGCATTGCCTTTTTAAATTGTTTAACTTGGGTCCAAACGCTTTCGGGTAGCCTTCCACAAGCTTCCCACAATAAGTTGGGTGAATTTTGGCCCATTCCTCCTGACAGAGCTGGTGTAACTCAGTCAGGTTTGTAGGCCTCCTTGCTCGCACACACTTTTTCAGTTCTGCCCACACATTTTCTATAGGATTGAGGTCAGGGCTTTGTGATGGCCACTCCAATACCTTGACTTTGTTGTCCTTAAGCCATTTTGCCACAACTTTGGAAGTATGCTTAGGGTCATTGTCCATTTGGAAGACCCATTTGCGACCAAGCTTTAACTTCCTGACTGATGTCTTGAGTTGCTTCAATATATCCACATAATTTTCCTTCCTCATGATGCCATCTATTTTGTGAAGTGCACAAGTCCCTCCTGCAGCAAAGCACCCCCACATCATGATGCTGCCACTCCCGTGCTTCACGGTTGGGATGGTGTTCTTCGGCTTGCGAGTCCCCCTTTTTTCCTCCAAACATAACGTTGGTCATTATGGGAAAACAGTTATATTTTTGTTTCATCAGAACAGAGGACATTTTTCCAAAAAGTACAATCTTTGTCCCCATGTGCAGTTGCAAATCGTAGTCTGGCTTTTTGGAGCAGTGGCTTCTTCCTTGCTGAGGGGCCTTTCAGGTTATGTCGATATAGGACTCGTTTTACTGTGGATATAGATACTTTTGTAGCTGTTTCCTCCAGCATCTTCACAAGGTCCTTTGCTGTTGTTCTGGGATTGATTTGCACTTTTCGAACCAAAGTACGTTCATCTCTAGGAGACAGAATTCATCTCCTTCCTGAGCGGTATGATGGCTGCGTGGTCCCATGGTGTTTCTACTTGCGTATTATTGTTTGTACAGATGAACGTGGTACCTTCAGGCATTTGGAAATTGCTCCCAAGGATGAACCAGACTTGTGGAGGTCTGCAATTCTTTTTCTGAGGTCTTGGCTGATTTCTTTTGATTTTCCTATGATGTCAAGCAAAGAGGCACTGAGTTTGAAGGTAGGCCTTGAAATACATCCACATGTACACCTTCAATTGACTCAAATGATGTCAATTAGCCTATCAGAAGCTTCTAAATCCATGACATCATTTTCTGGAATTTTCCAAGCTGTTTAAAGGCACAGTCAACTTAGTGTATGTAAACTTCTGACCCACTGGAATTGTGATACAGTGAATTATAAGTGAAATAATCTGTCTGTAAACAATTGATGGAAAAATTCCTTGTGTCATGCACAAAGTAGATGTCCTAACCGACTTGCCAAAACTATAGTTTGTTAACAAGAAATTCGTAGAGTGGTTGAAAAACGAGTTTTAATGACTCCAACCTAAGTGTAAACTTCCGACTTCAACTGTATATTGATTCCTCTCTATGACATTCTGAAGCTGAGCTGCAGCCTATAATATTGGAGGGGATAAAAAATTGACTTTGCTATTCTATCCCTATTAACTGAGCTTTTCTCTTTCTGAAAAGAGAAGCTGTTTGTTTAAACCCAGGCAGCTTTTAGGGTAAGCACATACAGTGGGGAGAACAAGTATTTGATACACTGCCGATTTTTCAGGTTTTCCTACTTACAAAGCATGTAGAGGTCTGTAATTTTTATCATAGGTACACTTCAACTGTGAGAGACGGAATCTAAAACAAAAATCCAGAAAATCACATTGTATGATTTTTAAGTAATTAATTTGCATTTTATTGCATGACATAAGTATTTGATACATCAGAAAAGCAGAACTTTATATTTGGTACAGAAACCTTTGTTTGCAATTACAGAGATCATACGTTTCTTGTAGGTCTTGGCCAGGTTTGCACACACTGCAGTAGGGATTTTGGCCCACTCCTCCATACAGACCTTCTCCAGATCCTTCAGGTTTCGGGGGCTGTCGCTGAGGCAATACAGACTTTCAGCTCCCTCCAAAGATGTTCTATTGGGTTCAGGTCTGGAGACTGGCTAGGCCACTCCAGGACCTTGAGATGCTTCTTACGGAGCCACTCCTTAGTTGCCCTGGCTGTGTGTTTCGGGTTGTTGTCATGCTGGAAGACCTAGCCACGACCCATCTTCAATGCTCTTACTGAGGGAAGGAGGTTGTTGACCAAGATCTCGCGATACATGGCCTCATCCATCCTCCCCTCAATACGGTGCAGTCGTCCTGTCCCCTTTGCAGAAAAGCTGTCACGAGTTACAAAGCCAGAACCCAGAAGCAGACCAGGACAAGGTAAGTTGAAACGAAGGTGAGTGTTTATTTACAAATTCACGAGTGATGCTGAATAATCCAGGGAACAGAGCGGGCGGCGTTGATTAGTTGTTGGGGGTGCAGTGGTTGATCCAATCATGGCTCGGCAGCCGCCGACCACCAGGCAGAGGTTGGATGAAGGTTCCGGACGAGTGACTGCAGATGGAACAAAAACGGAGGTAAGTAAACAACAAACCAACAAGGTGCAAAACAACAAAACTAACGCTAGAAGCTCTAAGACTGATACTCTGGTAAACCTACTGTTCATGGCTAACCGATCCGGCAGGGAATGGATGTTAGGCCAGAGCCTAAGAAGGGTGATGATCAGGACCAGGTGTGCAGATTGCTGATGGGATGCAGGTGCGGAAATCAAGAGAGCTCCCCGGAGCGTTCCAGAACTCTCGGAAACTGGAGATCACGAGCAGAAAAACTAGTCCACAGACAGGACCCGACTCAGACTGCCGGGATCGTTACAGTACCCCTCGACAGACGCCACCGGGCGGACTCCCCGGAGCGCCAGGATGGAGGCGGTAGAAGTCACGGATGAGGTCAGCATCTAGGATCTGTCGCCGCGGAATCCAACTCCTCTCTTCAGGACCATACCCCTCCCAGTCCACGGAGATACTGGAAACCCCGGCCCCGCCCGTCTGGAATCCATGATGCGTCGCACCGTGTAGGCAGGACCACCTCCGATCATCCGAGGAGGGAGGAGGAGGAGGCGGAGGAGGCAACAGAGGACTGAGGAAAACAGGCTTGAGGCAGGAGAGACATGAAAGGTGGGATGGACTCTGAGCGTCCCCTCGGGAGTTTGAGTCGAACTGCCACCGGATTGATCACCTTCTCCACCACAAAGCGGACCAATGAACTTCGGTAACAACTTCCTAGACTCAGTCCGTAAAGGAAGATCCCGTGTAGCCAACCAGACCCTATCTCCGATGGTATAGGTGGGAGCGGGGATCCGGCGACGATTCGCCTGGAGCTGATACCGGTCCGAAACTCTAAGGAGTGCCTTTCTGGCCCGATGCCAGGTCCGGTGGCAACGGCGAATGGGCCTGAACAGAAGGCACTGAGAGCTCCTTCTCCTGAGAAGGGAACAAGGGAGGTTGGTAGCCATACAGGCACTGGAAGGGGAGACATCCCAGTGGCAGATGTAGGGGAGAGTATTGTGGGCATACTCAACCCAAGGCAACTGAGAGACCCAGGAGGTGGGGTTGGAAGAGGCCAGGCAGCGTAGGCGTGGATTCCATCTTCTGGTTGGCCTCTCCGCCTGACCATTAGATTGGGGGTGAAAACCAGATGTGAGACTGACTGTAGCTCCAATGGCCAAACAGAAGGACTTCCAGACAGCAGAGGTAAACTGAGGGCCACGGTCGGAAACGATATCACTGGGCAAACCGTGGACCCTGAAAACCTCCTAACCAGGATCTCGGACGTCTCCGAGGCAGAGGGAAGCTTGGCAATTGGCACAAAGTGGGCGAACTTGCTGAATCTGTCCACGATAGTCAGAACGACCGTGTTCCCCTCAGAAGCGGGCAACCCAGTGACAAAGTCCAGGGCCAGATGCGACTTCATGGTCGCGGGGAATAGGAAGGGGGTGAAGTAGTCCAGAGCTGGGCGATTGGTACTCTTATTCTGCGCACACACTGGACAGGCAGCAACATAACCCCGAGTATCTCTCGGCCATGGCAGGCCACCAAAAAGCGTCTGCGAAGAAACGCCATCGTCGAGCCACGCCAGGGTGACAAGCCATCTTGCTGGCGTGGGACCATTTGAGGACCGCGGGACGAACCGACTCAGGCACAAACAACCCGACCCGGGTGGACCGTTACCGGGACCGGGCTGCGTCGAAGGGGCCGCCATCACCTCCTCCTCAATCTTCCACCTAACAGCTCCCACGACGCAGTTCCGGGGAGAATTGTCTCGGTCTTGGACCCACTCTCCTCCGTCTTGGAGAACATCCGAGACAAGGCGTCCGCCTTGCCGTTCTTAGATCCAGGTCGGAACGTCAGGGAAAAATTGAATCGTCCGAAAAACAACGACCACCTGGCCTGGCCGGGAGTTGAGACGTCTAACCCGATTGACGTAAGCAAGATTCTTGTGGTCAGTCCAGACAATAAACGGTTGCTCCGCCCCTCCAACCAGTGGCGCCACTCCTCCAAGGCAAGTTTCACCGCGAGAAGCTCCCGGTTACCCATATCGTAATTCCTCTCGCAGGCGAAGGCGACGAGTAGTAGGCGCAGGGATGGAGTTTACTGTCCGTGGAGCATCGCTGCGACAGGATGGCGCCAACTCCCCACATCAGACGCGTCCACTTCAACGCGAACTGACGGGCCGTGTCCGGTTGAGAGAGAATCGGTGCGTTGGTGAATCGCCTCTTCAAATCCAGAAACGCTCGATCCGCCTCGGATTCCACTTTGAAGCTCCTGATACTGGAAGTCAAGGCAGTTAACGGAGCGGCCACACGGCTGTAATCCCCGGATGAATCTGCGGTAGAAATTCGCAAACCCCAAAAATCTCTGGAGCTGCAATCTCGTACTGGGCTGGGCCCATTCCAGAACCGCTCTAACCTTCTCCCGGTCCATCCTAATCTCTCCCCTGGAGATGATGTACCCGAGAAAGGATGTCGTGTGGGCGTGAAACTCGCACTTCTCGGCCTTCACGAACAGGCGATTCTCCAACAATCGCTGCAGAACCTGCCGGACATGCTGGACGTGGTCGGGAAGGTTCCTTCGAGGAAGATCAGAATGTCATCCAGATAAACAAACACAAAGAGACCGATCATATCTCTCAGGACGTCGATTCACCATACTCTGGAATACCGCTGGAGCATTGGTCAGTCCAAACGGCATCACCTGATACTCGAGTGACCCATCGGTGTATTGACAAACCCGTCAACCACTCGTCTCCCTCTCTGATCCGGACCATGTGATACGCATTGCGTAGGTCTAGCTTGGTGAACACCGTAGCACCCTGTAAGAGTCGAAGGCAGAACTCATCAAGGGCAGGGGGATACTTGTTCTTGACCGTGATGTCATTCAACCCCCGATAATCAATACACGGTCGAAGAGAGCCATCCTTCTTACCCACAAAGAAGAATCCTGCCCCAGGGGGTGATGACGAGGGACGAACGAGGCCAGCAGCTAGGGACTCCTTGATGTAGGTCTCCAAAGCCTCACGTTCAGGGCGGAGATACTGTATAACCTTCCCTTGGGGTAGACAGCTCCAGGAAACAGGTTGATGGCACAATCATATGGTCGGTGGGGAGGGAGTGACAGAGCCTTCTGCTTACTGAACACTTCCCCCAAATCGTGATATGTCTCGGGAACCAGGGACAAATCTGGGGGTTTAGCCTCAATCACCTGACTGGGAACCGAATGGGGACAGGCAGTCTTGAGACAGTTAGCATGACAATCAAGGCTCCAACTCGTTACCTTGCCCGTCACCCAATCGAACGTGGGATTGTGTTCCTTCAGCCAGGGGTATCCAAGGACCAGAGGAACATGGGAAGACGGCAGAATGAAGAATGAAATCATCTCGAATGATTCCCCGACAACAGCATCTTAACCGGTTCAGTCCTCATCGGATACGTGCCAGACTACTGCCGTTCAGAGTGGTCGCTTCAATGGCTTCCGGCAATTGCTCCTTGAAAGCCCCAGCTGTTCCACCAACTCGGCATCAAGAAAGCTTCCATCGGCACCTGAATCGATAAAGCGTTAATCGCTAAGCTCTGATTCCTGTTCACAAGGGTAGCCGGGAAACGGGGTCTGACAGAGGTATTGAGAGGTCGAAACTGGCTCGCTAAAAAGTCCTCCCAACTTTAGCGAGCCGCGCGGTTACGACCGCCGGGAACAGGTGGCGAGGTAATGTCCCGAACCACCACAGTAGAGGCAACAGTTAGTCCCTACGTCTGAGTTGGCGTTCCTCCTTGGTTAACCCGTGCCGCCCTACTTGCATTGGTTCGAATCGGAGACAGGACCTCTCCACTAATCCTGTGTGGTGGACGATGATCGACGTATTCTGGTCCAATCCCCCGACCCGACTGGAACCTGAGAAGCTGATCGATTGGACGGACCCCATTGCTTCTCCCTCCTTCGCTCTCGGACTCGATTATCCACCCGAATAGACAAGGCTACCAAGCTGTCCAGGTCACTAGGCTCCGGATAGGAGATCAACTCATCCTTGAGCTGCTCCGACAGACCCTGGTAAAAGGCCGCTTGCTGAGACTCCTCATTCCACCCACTCTCCACAGCCAACGTCTTGAACTCGATCACGAAGTCGGCCACGCTGCGAGTTCCTTGGTGAAGCGAAAAACAGGCGCCTAGCTTGCGTCCCCTCCCTCGGACGGAATGGTCGAAAAGCTTCCTCAGCTCGGCCGTGAACCCCTGGTATGAAGCCATGCAGGGGTCTTGTCGTTCCCAAACGGCTGAAGCCCACTCCAGCGCCGACCACGCAGCAACTCAATCACAAAGGCTATCCTAGCCTTGTCTGTGGCATAAGAGTAGGGCTGTAGATCGAACACTAACCCACACTGCATAAGGAAAGAACGGCATCTTCCCAGCTCCCCCTCATATTTATCCGGCGTCGGAACCTTGGGCTCACGGAAGGACACCGCTCCAGACGCGGCAGGCGAGATGGGTGAAACCGGTAGTGGATCCTCCACCGGAAACTTGCGCTGGTTCTGGACCTCCGTCAGACCGGTAGACAGGTTCGAACTGCCAACGCGATCTCCTGTAGCTCCGTGCTATGATGGCACCAACATCTTCTCCTGATGGGTAATGGCATGGCGAACCAGAGTCCAGGTCCGCTGGGTTCATTACTGGCGGATCGTTCTGTCACGAGTTCAAAGCCAGAACCCAGAAGCAGACCAGGACAAGGTAAGTTGAAAGCGAAGGTGAGTGTTTATTTACAAATTCACGAGTGATGCTGAATAATCCAGGGAACAGAGCGGGCGGCGTTGATTAGTTGTTGGGGGTGCAGTGGTTGATCCAATCATGGCTCGGCAGCCGCCGACCACCAGGCAGAGGTTGGATGAAGGTTCGGACCGAGTGACTGCAGATGGAACAAAACGGAGGTAAGTAAACAACAAACCAACAAGGTGCAAAACAACAAAACTAACGCTAGAAGCTCTAAGACTGATACTCTGGTAAACCTACTGTTCATGGCTACCGATCCGGCAGGGAATGGATGTTAGGCCAGAGCCTAAGAAGGGTGATGATCAGGACCAGGTGTGCAGATTGCTGATGGGATGCAGGTGCGGAAATCAAGAGAGCTCCCCGGAGCGTTCCAGAACTCTCGGGAAACTGGAGATCACGAGCAGAAAAACTAGTCCACAGACAGGACCCGACTCAGACTGCCGGGATCGTTACAAAAGCATCCCCAAAGAATGATGTTTCCACCTCCATGCTTCACGGTTGGGATGGTGTTCTTGGGGTTGTACTCATCCTTCTTCTTCCTCCAAACACGGCGAGTGGAGTTTAGACCAAAAAGCTATATTTTTGTCTCATCAGACCACATGACCTTCTCCCATTCCTCCTCTGGATCATCCAGATGGTCATTGGCAAACTTCAGACGGTCCTGGACATGCGCTGGCTTGAGCAGGGGGACCTTGCGTGCGCTGCAGGATTTTAATCCATGACGGCGTAGTGTTTTACTAATGGTTTTCTTTGAGACTGTGGTCCCAGCTTTCTTCAGGTCATTGACCAGGTCCTGCCGTGTAGTTCTGGGCTGATCCCTCACCTTCCTCATGATCATTGATGCCCCACGAGGTGAGATCTTGCATGGAGCCCCAGACCGAAGGTGATTGACCGTCATCTTGAACTTCTTCCATTTTCTAATAATGGAAGAAGTTGTTGCCTTCTCACCAAGCTGCTTGCCTATTGTCCTGTAGCCCATCCCAGCCTTGTGCAGGTCTACAATTTTATCCCTGATGTCCTTACACAGCTCTCTGGTCTTGGCCATTGTGGAGAGGTTGGAGTCTGTTTGATTGAGTGTGTGGACAGGTGTCTTTTATACAGGTAACGAGTTCAAACAGGTGCAGTTAATACAGGTAATGAGTGGAGAACAGGAGGTGGGCTTCTTAAAGAAAAAACGAACAGGTCTGTGAGAGCCGGAATTCTTACTGGTTGGCAGGTGATCAAATACTTATGTCATGCAATAAAATGCAAATTAATTACTTAAAAATCATACAATGTGATTTTCTGGATTTTTGTTTTAGATTCCGTCTCTCACAGTTGGAGTGTACCTATGATACAAATTACAGACCTCTACATGCTTTGTAAGTAGGAAAACCTGCAAAATCGGCAGTGTGTCAAATACTTGTTCTCCCCACTGTATGTTGTTGGGTTATACAGTGGATAAGTAGCCAGCAGTTGAAGCTTACATTTCTGCGTCGGTAGAGCCTCTGTCTGGGTGGAAAGGTACATTTTAGGACACCCTCAGCCTCAAAGCCTCACCTCTTCTTGAGTCAATGAGGCTGAGGGTGTCCTAAAATGTACACTGTAGTGGACCTCTGCCAGGGGTATTAGCACTCCTCCTCCTCCATCCAGAGCTGCTGCTCCACAGGGATCCTTGTCCTATCAGGGAGGAGTGTGTGTAGAAGTGCTGAGTGGACCAGGGCACCCAGTGGACAGACCAAATAGAGATAGATGATACGCCCGCTGAAGGACAGGCCACCCTTCTCCACTCTCCTTTTTTAGAGTGAGCAGGGTGGGACATTATTCTTATACAGTCTGTCAAAGAGCAAGTGTGTGCGTGTGCGTGTGTGTGTGTGAGTGCGTGCATGCAGGCATATGGACCTTCATTCTGTAGGATAGCGGTAGATGGTGTGTACGGTGCAGTGAAAGCTCCAGGCCCGTGGCTCTCCTGTATGATGTGGAGTTATAGTGAGATGTTTGAAGAGAGAAAACCACCGCTTTCAGGAAATTAAAAGCAAACTATGGACAAGTGATGTTCCTCCTCAGCTGTTTGCTGTGGGATCCCACTGTTAGATTGGACTGATCACATAATACCCATTCCCAATCTCTCAGGCCGCTTGGGAAACATTTACTAAATATTTAACTTTAATTTAGATCCCAGCGCCTGGGAGGTAATTGTATTACAACAACCTGACCTGAAACTTTGTGAATAATATAAGTCTATCAGTAGCTAGGTTTCCATCAGATTTGATGGCAGATTTTCATCCAAATATTCTACCCTCCGCATTAAAAACAATATTCGCTATTTCCTACCAGAGATGTGGTTTCCATCAAATTAACTTGTTGTGGATAAAAGGCTGTGCGTGATGATGCGTGATAGTGCACATAAAAATAACTCTTGCCAAAGTTAATTTCCAATGTACCAAAGAAAGTATACTAGTTAAACGGGTTTCCATCACGTTTTCAACTCTACTGATGGTTTTGTCCTAATTTGTTTTGCGTTAGTTTTATAGCGAATGTGCCCACTCTGGTCTTGGCACGTGCGCTCTAGCCAACAGCTCCCAGATACAGTGAGGGTAGGCTAGTCTACATGATGAGATTATTATGGACACAAGAGCAAGTTTATTTTTATTTGTCAAACGGCAGCCAAGCATCGATCATCATGTCACCAGAATAAGACCCTCAATATTTATTGGAAAGGAGCACCAAGCCCATCACCATGCACTTTCACCACCCTGTGAAGTTCATCATAACTTATTTCATCTGTAGCCTAATAAACTGTATGCTTTTCCCGAGGTCGTATGGGGAGGGCCACACAACATATTTTTGCGTGTTTCCAAGTTTACTGATATGATGGTTATTGTATCAATATTTGCAACGTTTCACGTTTCCATTTTACAGACACAAAAAAGATCCCACCTTGTCGGGTATTTTGTTTTGTCGACAATTGGAAAGTTTACTAACACGTATTGCTGTTTCCGTCCAGGCTGTCATTACATTTTTAATTCCACATGTACTTTACTGGCTACAAGGTTGGATGGAAAGCTGTTCTTAGCCACTTAGATTGTTTTTCATGAATTAACAGCCCTAGGCAGATGACCTTCAGAGGAAGAGAGAGAGGTTGAATATATTATTGCTATCTGATTAATGTTTCAATTATGGCATAACGTTTTCATGTTTTATCAAATAAATATGAAATTGTCTTATCATGGACCAAAGGGGAACAACGTAAGTTTCCACTCATTCAGCAACTACATCACCTATATCTCTGCCCCCCTCTCTCTCTCTCTTTGGATGGAGAGGGGTTAAATCCCTCTCTACCAGGGCACCACACACACAGACCCCCAGATGCATCTCTCTCTGCCCACAACCTTTCACTATCACCCCATCCCCCTGCTCTCCACCTCTCCTCCCTCTTCTCAAGTGGAGACTCTTATCCTGGACTTTCTCTTTCCTTTCCTCTCCTCTCTTCACTCTACAGTGCTTCTTAACTGATCTTTGACAGAACAGTGCTGCAGAAGGAGGGCTCCGAGGACAGATTCAATGTTTTGGGGATCTTTAGTCCTTTTCTCTTTCTTTCAGTCTTTCTTTCTACGTCTCTCTCTCTTCATACTGTAGGCCTTCATCTGAATCAATCTCTCCCATTTGCCACCACCGCTATACTTTTATGTACAGCAAAACAATAGACTGGCGTTCTCGCCCTCTTTCTCTGTCTCCCTGCTGCTTTCTGTGGTAGCGAAGAATAGACCTCGCTCTTGAAGGATTTCAGGACTGTGTGTGTGTGTCATTGTGTGCATGTGTCATGTGTGTGTGTGTGTGTCATTGTGTGTGTCGTTGTGTGTGTATTCTCCTAGCCTTTCTCGTGTCCCAGCCATGGTAATTACAGTGCTTCACTGCCTCTGTAGAAGTCATTGAACCTGAACTCATTGTCTCTCACTACATGGAAGTCAACTATTGTGTCAATTCCCCTGCGACACAGCAACCACTTCAGAACGAGCCCTTGCATTCTTTATCAGTGCTCGTGTGTATGTTCCCAGTACTCGTGGGTGCATGCACTTGTGAGTGTGTGTGTGTGTACGTTATACTTTTCCACTATTGAGATCTACCATTGGTAATTGGAATTGTTTTGTTGTATTTTTGTAACTTATTGTTTTCTGCATTTAATTTGTAACATTATACTTATAGTTAGTTACAGCGTGACATAATCTGTCATTTCAAACCGATAATAGCTCTGAGTTGACTCTAAGTGGATTGATAATGGCTCAAACAGCTAACATTTTCCAAGATGCAATAACGTCTGTTTTTAAACATTTTCCAACTCAAGCCATGTTTCTGCTGTTATCCACTGAAATGGCATCCCACACTAAACTCATACACCATCCCTTGGGCAAACGCGTGTAGCTACCGATCTCACAATATTGCAGTCTGTCTTTCCTTTTCTGAGGGGAATGTTATCATTAACTATGGTTAGGCTCAAACCACACTGGAGATTCATGGGATGATGCCAGGCTGAACCCAAATCCCTGAGCATGCAACATTCGCACAACATTGCAGAAACTCATGTGACATGAGCACTATCTTAGGTTAACCTCAGACCTCAGTGGTGGTGGTGGGGAAGCGTATAGTTGTGTGGGAATGTGCTTGGGTGAACAGTGACCATAGTGAGATTCTGGGTTAGATTTAGCTAGCAGAGGGGTTAGCTAATTGCTGTGTGGTATCTGGATGGGATGGGATGCTTTAGGTGAGGGTTTTGGAACAGATGTGCAGAGTACTCTAGCTAGATCCACTCCGAACTATTCTCACCCCTTTTTTTCTATTGGCGCTGACTAAGCTAGGGGGAGGTTGTAAGTCACTGTACGATCACATCCTCTCTAATGCTGTGGCAACATTCCTCCAGGCCTCTCCCAGACCCTTCAGATGTTGCTGTGTCATGACACATACTCAACCTATCCCACTGTGTCTGTATGTCTTTCTGTCTCTCTGTCACTCTGTCTCTCTGTCTCTTTGTCTTTCTGTCTCTTCCTCTCTCTGTTTCTCTCTCTGTCTCTCTCTCGCTCTATCTCTGTCTCTCTGTCTGTATGTCTCTCTGTCTCTCTGTGTCTCTGTGTGTTTGTAAAAAAAAAACTAAGAATAGTATTTTATAGTGGCCAAGTAACACTGTTTGGAAGGTGAGAGGGAGTTAAAGCGCGAGAGAAAGGGAGAGGAAGAGAGTGGAAGAGAGAGGAAGGGAGAGGAAGAGAGAAGAAGAGAGAGGAAGCGAGAGAAAGGGAGAGGAAGAGAGAGGAAGGGAGAGGAAGGGAGAGGAAGAGAGAGGAAGGGAGAGGAAGGGAGAGGAAGAGAGAAGAAGCGAGAGGAAGCGAGAGAAAGGGAGAGGAAGCGAGAGAAAGGGAGAGGAAGAGAGAGGAAGGGAGAGGAAGGGAGAGGAAGAGAGAAGAAGAGAGAGGAAGCGAGAGAAAGAGAGAGGAAGGGAGAGGAAGGGATAGGAAGAGAGAGGAAGGGAGAGGAAGGGAGAGGAAGAGAGAGGAAGAGAGAGGAAGGGAGAGGCAGGGAGAGGAAGGGAGAGGAAGGGAGAGGAAGAGAGAGGAAGGGAGAGGAAGGGAGAGGAAGAGATAAGAAGAGAGAGGAAGCGAGAGAAAGGGAGAGGAAGAGAGCGGAAGAGAGAGGAAGGGAGAGGAAGATAGAGAAAGGGAGAGGAAGGGAGAGGAAGAGAGAAGAAGAGAGAGGAAGCGAGAGAAAGGGAGAGGAAGAGAGAGGAAGGAAGAGGAAGGGAGAGGAAGAGAGAGGAAGGGAGAGGAAGGGAGAGGAAGGGAGAGGAAGAGAGGGGAAGAGAGAGGAAGAGAGGGGAAGGGAGAGGAAGTGAGAGGAAGGGAAAGGAAGAGAGAGGAAGAGAGAGGAAGGGAGAGGAAGAGAGAGGAAGGGAGAGAAGGGAGAGGAAAAGAAAAATAGAAGAAGCTGTAAAGGGAGAGGGAGTGAAAGGAAAAGACAGAGGGAGAGAAAGAAAAAGAGAGAGGGAGAAAGTGTTAAGGAGAGAAAGTGCGAAGGAGATGTAATGGGACAGGGAATGTAATGCCGAGGTCGTTAACGTAATCCTTTTGTTCGTTAAATTGGTTCGAGCGTAGTTATGCCCACTAAAACAGCACACATGCAATTAGTGGGCAGACAGAGAGAAACAGCCAGTACTTGGCATGCCATTTGTGTGCTCTAACAGTCTTTTGGCACTAATTATATTCAGTTTCCATGTTTAGAGTGAATAAATTGGGCTACTGTTGGCTGCTAGCTCACACTCTCCTCCATAGTGTGTCCAACCTTAGTGCATCTGTGGTACTGACGTTATCTCCCCTAATAGACCCACTGTGGCCTCTCTTTGTTATGGAGTTTGGGTTTGTACAAATTATTCATTTTGGCCAACAAAATGATCTAGAGATGTCTGGAGAGGAGTGAGGGTTTGACCTGTAGAGTGAAGAGAGCTGGAGGGAGAAGGGGATGGTCTGGTGAGGGAGGCGAGAGGGTTTTAGATGTGGACTGCTCATCTCCTTGTGGGGATCGCTAATGTTTACTGTAGGCCTTTACTGA
Organism: Coregonus clupeaformis; assembly: GCF_020615455.1. Classification (NCBI taxonomy): domain Eukaryota; kingdom Metazoa; phylum Chordata; class Actinopteri; order Salmoniformes; family Salmonidae; genus Coregonus; species Coregonus clupeaformis. The sequence goes on from NW_025534933.1 coordinate 124,898, forward strand.
GAAATGTCACACAGAGCAATGGGACATTGCAGGACACATTCTCAGGGCAGGGCCCGGGGCCACAACATCTACAACAAACACACAACTTATCTAACAGACTTTCACCAAATACACCCTCATCTAACACGTCTCACTGAAACACACGCACACACACACACACACATGCACACACACTAGACGACTAAACTTACCAAACACATACCAGAGCTGACTCACCAAACACACTTTGTGCAAATATCAAACACAGACACAAACCAACTTCCTGCGTTTGTACAAATGCACAGTCTCTGTATCATATCACATCCTAAATGGTCTGTATATGAAGCACCAAACACTTCAAAGCCATTAGAGTCCAGTAGCAAAGAGCAGAAGTATTTACTGTAGGGTTCAAGCTGCAGTCAAACCTTTTAGATCACACAACCTCTCTCCCTCCACTTATAAGAGCTGCAAACAAAATCTCTCAAAAAACCTGCTGTACTTGATTTCTATCTTTGTCCGTTGCCCTCCATTTCATGTTCTCTCCGTTCTCTGCGGTTGTTGTTTTTATTTGTATTGTAAAGCAGCAACCTGGACCTTACTAGCCGTTGATCCTGGTTACTATCTCTGATAGAAACATTTCCTTCACCTTTTGGAGAAAAACATACTAATGTCTGTCATTGTCCCTTTTCACAACATCACCTTTTGTGATCTCTGCTGGAATGAGTCATTTCCAGTATCAGCCAGAGAGAGACCGCTAGGAGAGAAAAAAGGACAAATGCCTTTTTTCCCTTTTTTAATAGTCACAGCTGACTAATTTCCCCCATCTCCATTTATGTTTTTACATTGTGTGTCTCTAGGGAGCAAGGGAGGGTATAGCCTGCTGGACTAGGGCAGTGAAGACACTGACATTTACACTCAAAGGCTAATGGGATGCCGGAGTCGGCCTGCGTTAGTCGCTTTGTTTGGCCGGTCAGATCAGGGCCTGGCGCTAGCCCATGCTAGCTTCATCTCTCTGGCTCTCTGGCTCTGTGTCTGATGCCTGATGATGTGGACTCTTGGGATTAGAAGAGCTTTCATTCTCTTATTCTCTGCCCTTTATGTCTGGATGTCGTTAGCTGGCTCCGTAAGCGGCTGTCTGGATCTCTCTGGTGGCCGGGCAGAGGAGTCTCAACTCATCTCTACTTATCTCACACCATGAGAGGTCTGTGGAAGAGACTAAAGAAAATCACATAAGATTCTCCCTTTTAATGGAACCAGGGACTCCATTTCTGCCACATAGAGTTGTAAAGCAAAATGTTTTTTCAGACCAGTCGAGTTTACATATGGAATGACTATGCTGTGCAAAATATCCATAATGGTGATAGTAAGATGTCCTTTGGAGTTAAGATGTTGAAATGATCTCGGTTCTCCTCTGAGAGCTTCAGCTTGACCTATTCTCTGTCTCCCAGGTGAAGGCTGCTGCCTATTGGAGTCTGAAGACTCATTTCACATCACAGCTAAAGGCCACCATGATCCCTGTGGTGTGTTTACTGGCTCATATTCAGCATAGTAAAAGATTATCACTGGCGTGTTTTGAAATTGTATGCTAATAGAGGAACAGGCTAATGTTCCTACTCAAATCATACCCAGAGCGGCAGAGCATTGTTAAACCGAAGATCTACAACGCCTATAACTTCTATCGTGATTAGATATTTAGTTCATCCTAATTTCTTTGTAAATACAGTATTTAAATGTTTGGTTCCCTAGTGCTATTGCTTCCATTCAATTTCAGTGTTAAAGGCGTGTCTGTCTGTACTGTAATGGGGATTGGTCAGTGAGATGGAGGAGCTTCTTTACTGTGTGATGTGAGGGTGCTTCATACTAATGACAACAGTTCATTCCTCTGTAAACGTTAGCCTCTGTCACAGGCTCCAATCGATCTTCAAGTGAAGGAGAGAGAGAGATGGAGATGCAGAGAGAGAGACAGAGATAGCAGAGAATTCGACAGAGTTAGACCAGAGAGAGATAAATAAAGAGAAAGGAAAAGAGAGAAATGGAGAAGGCAGAAATAGAGAGAAAGAGACAGATAGATAGGTAAAAGATAGCTACAGTTGAAGTCGGAGGTTTACATACACCTTAGCCGAAATACATTTAAACTCCGTTTTCACAATTCCTACACATTTAATCGCTAGTAAAATTCCTGTTTTAAGGTCAGTTAAGATCAGCACTTTATTTTAAGAATGTGAAATGTCAGAATAATAGTAGAGAGAATTATTTATTTCAGCTTTTATTTCTTTCATCACATTCCCAGTGGGTCAGAAGTTTACATACACTCAATTAGTGTTTGGTAGCATTACTTTAAATTGTTTAACTTGGGTCAAACGTTTCGGTAGCCTTCACAAGCTTCCCACAATAAGTTGGTGTGACTTTTGGCCCAAGATCCTCCTGACAGAGTCAGATTTTTAGGCCTCCTTGCTGCACACGCTTTTTTCAGTTCTGCCCACACACTTTTCTATAGGATTGAGGTCAGGGCTTTGTGACAGTTACTCCAATACCTTGACTTTGTTGTCCTTAAGCCATTTGCCGCAACTTTAGAAGTATGCTTGGGTCATTGTCCATTTGGAAGACCCATTTGCGACTAGCTTTTAATAACTTCTGACTGATGTCTTGATGTTACTTCAATATATCCACATACTTTTCCTTCCTCATGATGCCATCTATTTTGTGAAGTGCACACAAGTCCCTCCTGCAGCAAAAGCACCCCCACAGCATGATGCTGCCACCCCCGTGCTTCACGAAGTTGGGATGGTGTTCTTCCGCTTGCAAGCCTTCCCCTTTTTCCTCAAACATAACTGAGTGGTCATTATGGCCAAACAGTTCTATTTTTGTTTTTTTTTTTTTTTTTTTGTCTATCAGACCAGAGGACGTTTCTCCAAAAAGTACAATCTTTGTCCCCATGTGCAGTTGCAAACCGTAGTCTGGCTTTTTCTATGGCAGTTTTGGAGCAGTGGCTTCTTCCTTGCTGAGCAGCCTTTCAGGTTATGTCGATATAGGACTCAGTTTTACGGTGGTATAGAAACTTTTGTACCTGTTTCCTCCAGCATCTTCACAAGATCCTTTGCTGTTGTTCTGGGATTGATTTGCACTTTTCGCACCAAAAGTACATTCATCTCTAGCAGACAGAACGTGTCTCCTTCCTGAGCGGTATGAGCGGCTGCGTGGTCCCATGGTGTTTATAATTAAGCGTACTATTGTTTGTACAGATGAACGTGGTACCTTCAGGCCTTGGCTGATTTCTTTTGTCAAGGTAGGCCTTGAAATACATCCACAGGTCCAATTGACTCAAATGATGTAATTAGTCAAATAAAGCTTCCTAAAGCCATGACATCATTTTCTGGAATTTTCCAAGCTGTTTAAAGGCACAGTCAACTTAGTGTATGTAAACTTCTGACCCACTGGAATTGTGATACAGTGAATTATAAGTGAAATAATCTGTCTATAAACCAATTGTTGGAAAAATTCCTTGTGTCATGCACAAAGTAGATGTCCTAACAGAAGCTTGCCCAAACTATAGTTTGTTACAAGACATTTGTGGAGTGGTTGAAAAACGAGTTTTAATGACTCCACCTTAGTGTGTATGTAAACTTCCAACTTCAACTGTATATAGATAGATAGATAGATAGATAGATAGATAGATAGATAGATAGATAGATAGATAGATAGATAGATAGATAGATAGATAGATAGATAGATAGATAGATAGATAGATAGATAGATAGATAGAGGAGCATATAATTTACAAATCAGGGTTGACATTTAAGAGGCTCCTTAGGAATAACACAATATATTACTGATGCATGATGGGAATGATTTCTTCATGATGGATAGAGAACAAGTGTGTCTATGTTTGACCAGGTGTCGTAATCAGTGCTGCCGTAGAGTCAAACAGTGCTGTTGGACTGAGTGCATCAAATCACCTATTCCCTATAGTGCACTACCTTTTACCAGAGCCTTTTTTGTCTGTAGCGATTGCGACCTATGGGGTTGCATGGTCAAAAAGTAGTGACTAAATAGGGAATAGGGTGGCATTTGGGATGCAGCCTGAGACCACCCCTCTCTGAGCCAAAGTGCACCCCCTCGGCTTATGGAATCATGGCCTATTAGGTTGTTGAAGACAGCACTCCCAGGATGTTTTAGCTGATCTCAGAACAGTTTTTAATCAGTGCATTTATATCAACAGTAGTATGCTGTTTTAAAATCTCTCCAGTGGCCTATCCTTACAGAGGAGATGGGTACAAACAGCGCTAGATAGTAGTTAGACTTATACTCTTACCTCAGTGGGATGTGTGCGTGCGTGCGTGGCATGCATCTGTGTCTTTGTATCTGTGTACTTCAGTGTGTGTGATGGAAAAGTGATGGAAACAGACTTGCAAGTGTCTGCATCGAAACAAAGATGTCACCTTAGAGAAAATTTCATGTCTGCATTTGAGTCTATGCCTCGGTGGCTGACTCCTTTGCGTTAGTCCTGTTCCAGGGTTTATTCTGGGCCTGTTTGGGACACCACAGTGGTGGATGTGTGTGATACAAGACCATCTGTTTCCCCATATCCTGTGGTGAGCTACGCTACTAGCGATACAGCGCCCCAGATAGGAAGTCACGTAAACAGAACACAGTAGCACTGCATCACTCCTAGACAGCCCTCCCAGCTAGCATATTTGGTTCCTTGGAGTTGTGGGGAGTGACGTTTCTGGTTTCCCATTGGTTCAGGAATGAAGCCTTAAGTTTCTGACCAGTAAAACTGAACGTTTGTAACGTTCTGAGAACGGAAGTGTGTACAGATTTCACCTGTTCTAGTCATTTACATTTTTAGGTTGGCAGGGAGATTCTGAGAACATTTCTATGGTTCCCTAAAAGTTTGTGAGGTCTTATTAAGTTCTGAGAATGGAAATGATAGGTTTCAAGGTAATTAAATAATGTTCTGAGAACATGTTTCAATAAGATTTTTAATAACACTGCTAGCTTAGGATAATTAGTTTTAAACTCCCACAGATACGACACATGGAAATTCATTTGCTTAGGCATTAATCATGCAAACACATTTATTTTTATTGTGGCACAGTGTCAGTGGAATTCAAACCTATGATTTTCTGTTCTCTATCCATGGAATTAGTCCACTGCAACCCCAGGATTGAGCTTTTGTAACTCATACAAAGCTGTTCAATTTAGTCTATTTCAAACAGACCCCATTTCAAAGGAAAGCACTCACTAGGATAAGGTATGGCCAAATTAGTGGGTGCGGTCAACATCTGAACACACTTAGAGGATAGAGAGTTTTGTTGATGCAGAATGGAAAGTAGATGTTTTTAAATAGCATTCTTAGAAAGTTTTAAACATTTACTATTTTTCTTATGGTTTTTATGGAAAGTTTTCTTAAAGTTCTGAGTAAATAAATAAAACCATGAGGAAACCTGCAGAAAAGGTTATGCTGAAGTACTGAAATTCCCACAGTCAAACGTTGTTTCTTAACGTTCTCTGAACTATTTTAGAACATTCCCAATATCAAACCAGTTGGAGGATTTTCCTAGAACATTACCAACATTTTTTATGAAATGTAACCATGTTCGAACTTTAGGAAATGGTCTGTTAAGGTAATGAAATACCAAGAAAATAACAATATTTTGTCAAGTTCCTTAAATGTGCTGAGAATGTTCCAAAGCGCAAGCAAACTATCCTCACCATTCCCAGAATGTTGTGGGACAAAGTTATAAAAATAACCATAGGACACCACGCTCTCACCAAGCTCTAAGAAACATATGGTTCTCAGAACGTTATGTGCTAGCTGGGCTGTGTTAATGTATCACTAGAAGTAAAGGGGAAAAGTGGGATGGTGACCACTCGAACAATGGATTCTACAATTATTATTTAGTCTCCAAGTTGTCTCACTGAGATTATGTTTCTGGCACAAGAGATACCCCTAGTCCATACTGAAACATCAGTCTCAACACAGGGTCCATAGCTCAAACCCCTTTGTAAATAAAATATATATCATTACATTTTAGTCGATGTCTTATCCAGGGCAACTTACAGAATTACTGGGTGCATACAGTTTTGTAACTGGTCCCCGTGGGAATTAAACTGCACAACCCTGGTGTTGCAAGCGCCATGCTCTACCAACTGAGCTACATGGGACTGTACACATTTAAACTGTCCACAGGAATACTGAGTTTCAGCAACTCAGCACGCAATGGAAAAACATGAGCACGAGCCCCCAGACCCTAAATCCACTTCGCTGTCCTCCCAGCACCCCTACCCCCTGAAAACAATGGCGACCATCGGATACAGAGGAGAAGTGGATACTCTGAACTCCTCTCATATCCATCAGTTGTAGATGGTCTTTTTAGGGTGCGGTGGGGAGCTGCTACTGGTCTATGATTAAAGTGGAGCTAGATGACAGGGGAGACGCAGTCCACCTCCATTGCTTCTCGCCTAATAAATAAGCATAACCTCCTACCAGGGGGCAATAAATACACATGAAGTACAATTATTCCTGTACTTCATAACTGGTGTTTCAGTGGGATCAACACGCTGGGCTTACACACGCTCTTCTGTTGATAAAGGCCATGCGGGGACCAGCGGTGGTTCAGATACTGTAAGCTTGTACGCCGCCGAAGTGCTAGTGATTTAGTCAGTGTCTCTCTGTAACTCAGTGGGAGAAAGGATAGAGATAGAGAGCACTTATCCATATCACCCTGGCCTTGTTGTCTGCTGGAGAATGAAACAGTACCTTCAGTAGGCCACAGTGGTTTGCAGGTTATTGACCTAGTTTCTCTCTCAATGCATATTCAAATCAACACTCACTTACAATACACACTTACGTACACACAAGCACCCACCTTGATATGTGTGGACTTTAATTTTGTGCTAAGCTCAATACTGGCATGAAGAATGTAATAAAGCTGTGTGTTTGTGACTGGCAGGGTGTGATAGGTAATATCACAGAGAGACAGACGTATCTGTTCTTCGTCCTCCTCTTCCTCCACCTCTTCCTCCCCCTCTGTAAGACTGTGGAGACAGACTTCTGCAGTAGCTGACTTTTGCCAAGGCTTTGTGCTTTAGCCTAGGAGCCTGTTATATGGGCCTGCAGTGAAAACCCTATTGGCCCAGAGCTCAAATCCAGTCTGTACAGATATACATCAAACACACAGACACACTGAATCTCCATTAGGCCCCATTAGAAAAATGATCCATTGTGTATCTGCTATAGTTTTGACGCGGGGGGGTGTTTTTTAAAATAGATTTCGAGAAAATGATTGGCACACACAGGAAGGTATTTAATATCCGTATGCCACTCCATTAGCCGAAATGTGGGTGTTGGTGTGCGTGTTTGCCTGCATACCTGTCTGTGTTTAGCCTGCAATATCGTGTGTCTGTTTGTGTTATGTGGATTTAAGCTTGGGATTGTGTCTGTGTAATCTGTCTGTCCCTGATCCAAACAAAGTGTATTTAATCGGATTAGCTCCAGGACAAGTGTGCATTTAGGAACCCCAGCCCCAATGTATTCTATGTATCCCAGATGGACAGCTGTCACAGCCTGGCTCTTTCTCTTTCTAATCCCTCTCTCCCTCTGCTTGTCCTTCCTATCCAGGGATCCGATGAGCGGCGGGGTTTAGGCAAGCCAGGGTAGTTTCTGTATATGAGGTGGTGTGACTGACCCATTCCCTGGTACTTAACCTTATCCCCTCAGGACAACTGGATTATGACCCCCTCCAGCACACATATAAAGCTGTAACATGGATTTACTGTAGGCCATGGGAGACCAAATCTCACTCATAGAGTGTAGAGGGAAGATTTTCAGAGATTTTCAAGATCTCTCAATGTTTTTTTCTCTGTGTTTACATTGTCTGACCTCAATCCGTTGTCCAGCCGCATGGCTGTTTGAGGGATTTGGGCATTGTTAGAGTACAACACACAAAACATACCCTCTTTACATCATAACAATGGACCTCCAATTCCTGAACACATGTGTCATTACTACGCACAGACACACACACACACACACACACACACACACACACACACACACACACACACAAAAAACGAACAGGCACACATAGGCCTGCACAGTATGAACTGGATTACATGTGTTCTTTTCGACAGATCGCTTATGTAGCGCCCCATTGTTGCTCATTTGGAGTGTGTGACATTCAAATGATTGTAAATCAATTTCATCACCCCTGGGTGTGTAGATTCATGGCTGTAGAAGCAGTAGCCTAGGGCTGAGATAGTGATTTTTTAGGTCGGTTGTTTTCGGTTTGATTATTAAATAATTATTCTGGTTTTCGATTTGTTTTTCAAGAAAAAGTTTTATGCACTATGCATTATATGGGTTGAATGCTGTAATAACACAGAAAACCAATTAATAAAGCCCCATGATGGTAGTGACTGTCCATTACTGCTTATCACTTATTAGCAACCATCATTTATTCATATTACTTTACTTTAATAAAATATTTGCTTAATCTGATGACTTTATTATTTAATTTCAAGTCTTCTTCTCATATACTGTAGAGTTGTTGCCTATGCTGTTTGAAAAAATCACTATTTTAGTAGTTTGTCAAAGTAAATAAACATAATTTTATGACTGATGCAAATATCAACTATCAATCACTTAGATCAGTGGTCACCAACCTTTTCTGAGTCAAGATCACTTTCTGAGTCAAAATGCAAAGCACACATGATCAACTTTGCTGTGTGTTCAAGGCTTCTTTTTTACAGTCTATGGCGTGAGGAAACTGTGCAGACAAGGTGATCTGAGCTATCTGATTGGCCAGCGGTAGTGGCCTATAGGGTGCACTTGATTTGCTCTCTGGGGCTGACAGGTAAGCGGAGTTACACCTTCAGACACATGAAATTGTTCAAAATGGGAAAATGTTGCCTTCCCGGGCGCTTAGGGCTGCTGAATCAAGTGCACCTACTGTCAACAGCGTGAAACAAGTAAAAGAGGAACTCAAGGCATGTATTGTTGGGTTTGGCAGAAAATGTTTGTGCATCGACTAGGAATGGCTTTAAGATCACCAATTGATCGCTGCATCGACCGGTTTTGGTCACCATTGGCTTGAGATGATGTATTTTCAGACTTGAAGCAACTGCTTTCATCCCTCTCCATTGCGTGTTCTTCTTCTCTCAGTCTGTCTTGCTCACGCACAGACTGGAATCAGTTTAACGCAGCGCAATGGATTGTGGTGTGGTTTTAGTTTAGTTTTTTCCGGACTAAAATATGTGTGTAGAATATTGGCCTTTGGAAACTAAGCAAATCGATACATCGCACAGTTCAGGCTTGATCTTGTTTTATCTCTATAGGAACTGCACATTGAGCTCCAGAAAAAAACAGAACGAAATAGTTTTTTTCTTTTTTTTTACAGATGTTGGTCAATTAGTCGTTTAAACTTTGGTTAATCACTCATCACTAGTAGCTCCACACATGGACCCATTCCCCTGGAAAAACATTACATCTGAGTCATTCTCTTATGTGAAAAAACGAGAAAATCACAAAATCACCAAGTCTCTTCATGGCACCTGGCCATTTGTCTTTTATCCCTGAGAGAGAGAGAGAGAGAGAGAGTGGTGAGAGAGAGAGAGTTAGAGAGAGAAAAAAGGAAAGAGGGAGAGAGAGAGAGAGAGGGAAGAGAGAGAGGAAGGAGAGAGCAAAGGGGAGAGAGAGAGAGCAGAAAAATTGAAAGCACTTGTATTTTTCGGACCTATCTCATTTAGATGGAGTCTCGGCAGGCCAGTTACATAACATTAGCTTATAACTCGTATGCCTCGCAATAAATTCCGATCATTAGGATTAGAGCAACGCGCGGCAGCCAACAGAAGGCTCCAGAATTAGCTCTCCCGGTAATCAGCTACGCCTGGCCGCTTGTCTAGTTCAAACAAGAAAGAGAATTATAGATTTCACACTTAAAAATTCAATCTAGAATGGATACTATTTATTTATATAGGCCTCACATTGATTTAGTTGGGGATTGAACCCCTCCGTTTTCAATGCCTCCATGTGCCAACCAGATAATTTCCATCTCGTGTCCTCGATTCAATACTCTCTCTAACTATAGTGTGGACCATTATTCTACTTACCCATAGGGGAGAAAAAGTGTTCCAAAGGCTTGCACAAGCCTGTGTGTGTTTACAGTATGTAGTGTGTATTATATTATTCACACATATGGCTGCTTGTTGTTGACATAAACCCAGTCTGTTGTGGCAGCTGGTGACTGTTGCCGCTGCGATGCAGCCGTCAGCCGTCAACATTAATAATAATCAGCGTGGGTTACTATTTTATATCGCCATCACATATACAGCAGCGCCCAGGTAAGTCAAGCCAGTCT
>NW_025534934.1:0-42500 GCF_020615455.1 Coregonus clupeaformis
CTCTGAGAAGGCTGTCCAAACTGACAGTGATTCAGGCTTCTGATCGGATGGAATTTAGCTAGTTTGGATGACCACCTTCACAAGATGTTATCCAACATCTTTAATGACTTGAACCTACAAAGCCTCCTGGTGCAAATACGTGAAAAGTCAAAAATTCACGTCCTCCATTTGCAGATTGCACTTTCTCCTCTGAACTTTGTCCCACAACGCCTGCTTTTTCCCCGATCATTGAGGCGCACCATCTGTATGCCAGGCTGAAGCCATGCGACCAGTCCACTCCCGGACCTCGGTCAGCCACGACGAGCGGTAAAAATATCAGCTGCCGTCAGTAGTATCTGGTCACCGGCACAACTCAAGAACTCCTCGGTGACGGGTCAATGTGTCAACTCCGCCCGGATGAAAAAGTAGCCCAGTAGCAGCAATATCCTGTATTGTCCGTGCTTCCATCAATTGTAAACCGAAAACGCCAATAAATGACTTTACTTTGCTTCAACTGGCTGTCCAAATCCACTGAAAGATCGGAAATCCTGTCTGCAACGCGTAGTTTGCCGTCAGGCTGATATTTGCAAAAGCCTCGCCGCTTTCAGGGCACACAACCGCTGCCTTCATCATGCATGTTTTTACAATCACCCTCACTAAAATGGTGCTTTGAAGCCACTGCGATTTCTATTAGCAATGAGGTAGCTTGAAAGCTTTCACTGCAGCAACACTGATGTCTTGGCTGTGAGTAAACAACTGGTTCTTGTTTCTTCCAGACCCGCTAACAGTTCATTCACCTTCCTACTCCACATTGTTAGAAAGTTGTATATTTGTCTGGCATGAAGATGCATATAGTGGCTGACGAAGAATACATATTCTTTCAGCACTGCAACATGCTCTGAACACACCAAACATAGCTTTCCCATTCATTCCGTGATTAAATAGGATGACCATATTTTCTTGGAGACACATACTGCACTCAGTAATCTCTCGACAGAGACATATTGGAGCAATGAGGTGGAAGCAAAGCACAATGTTGGCAAGTAGAAGCCGTAATAAATATCGCCCGGGCAAAACAAAGAATGCTCATTGGCTGCAGGTGGCAAGACCTACTTTGCTCTGCCCCGTATAAACAGTTTGCTTGTTAACACAACTGTTAGCCATCCAGTGGATGCAATTGGAACCAGCAGTTTATTTTATTGAAAATTGCATAGGCGCATTTTTATACTTAAAAAATATATATGCAATAATAAAAAAATAGATTTTTCTTTTTCTTTCTAGAAATCATCTCATCACTGGATTAAACCGAGTTTGGTCTGATCCGCCCACGGCCGCATATTGACACCCCTGCTCTACACATAAGCCAGCTTACCTCCCGACAGAGATAGATACAAAACCTCACCCCGACGATGCAAACCACGTACTCCCGACACCCAGAACACGACCCCACACCGACCACACCCACACATCCACAACCATAATAATGACCCACGATTGCTGGCCTCGACCCACACCCCACACCACGACTGCCACCCCATCACACGCAAGACTGCCTCCCTGACCCCGAGAAACTCCTCAACTGAAGAGACAGGTGGTGAGAGCGAAGATGACCCCCAAAAGGATCCAAATCTGGAACCTCAGCGGTCCCTGCTGTTCAGGCACGTCCTCTTTTACAAGAGGTGAGTTTCACCCTGTTCATGAAGAACAAACTCAGTAATGATACAAACTGTACAGACCTCTTCTCCTGGTGGTTGTCGTCTGTGTGTGGATGAAGCCCCTCCCTCTCTGTGGGTCCTGGTCTGTTGTGGATGACCTCCTCTCTCTGGTCTGGGTCCTGTCTGTTGTGGTGATCTTCTCTCTGATGGTGACCCCATCTGCAGTGGGTGTTTCAGGGAGAGTGGGATATTCTAAAAACTTGTTTCAATTCACACACTTATTAAAAGCAAATGTACATGTGTTAAACAGGACAAATATAAGCATCATCTCTCTCAGAGTCAAAGGTTGGTCAAGAACATGGCAGTGTTTGGGGCAGGAAGGAATGGTAGTTAGAGATCTTCAGAAAGACTATTACTAAGATTGATAGTAGTCTCTATCATGTCTGTCTGTCTGTCTGTGTGTGTGTGTGTGTGTGCTGTGTGTGTGTGTGTGTGTGTGTGTGTGTGTGTGTGTGTGTGTGTGTGTGTGTGTGGTGTGTGGGTGTGTAACTCTGTCTGAGCGGCAACCGGGAGACCCATGAAGGGCAACGCAATGGCCCAGCGTGTCCAGGTAGGGGAGGATCTGGCGGCAGGGATGTAGTCAGTTGATAGAGGCACGAGTGTTGCAACGCCAGGGTTGTGGGGTTTGATTCCCACAGGTATAAAGAAAAATGAAAAAAGTATAATAATAATGGGACTAATATGGTAAGTGGCTTCTGGATAAGAGCGTCTATTTCGGAATGACTTTGAATGATAAAAATGTAAATGTGTGTGTGTGTGTGTGTGTGTGTGTGTGTGTGTTAGTGTGTGTGTGTGTGTGTGTGTGTGTGTTTCTCCAGATAAGGAACAAGCTGAAGGAGCAGGGGTTATCCTGCAGACACCAAAATTGACATGGAAAAAGCAGGCCCGATGGGGAAGGTCTTCAACAAGGGAGAAAGAGGGTCTCCCCAAGAAAGAAGAGGAGGAGAAGGAAGATGAAGAAGAGGAAGAAGAGATGATGACAAAGAGAGACTCTAAATTATATCAAATGTTTCTCCTGACATTTTTAGCTTTTTATTTACATTCATTATTTAGTACTACTCGAGCCCTAACTAAAATTTTCATTAGTTAAATGTTTTAATTTATAAACATGAATAGTATTTTAACATTAGATGTTTTCTTGAGAGTTTTGTTTACAGGGTGTGTATCTCAAGATAGACATTGAAAACATCTTTGTCTGTAAATTTGTTATTCAGGAATAAGTGTTAATATACAGTGCTGTAAAAAAATGTATTTGCCCCCTTTCAAATTTTGCAATTTGCATATTTTCTGTATTGAATGTTATCAGATCTTCAAAGAAAACTAATATTGTAGTATAAAGGGAACCTGAGTGAAAATAAAACAACATTTACTACTTTTTAATAAAAACAAAGTTATGTAAGACCCAGTGTCCATGTTTGAAAAAGGTAATTGTTACACTCAATAACTGGTTGTGTTACCTTTAGGCAATGACTCCAACTAAACGCGTATGCAGTGGAATCGTCTCATAATGTCACTGTGCAGGAGATGCGGCCCACTCCCACTCAGAACGCTTTAATTTACGATATTTGTGGGTTTTCAAGATGAACCCGCCCGAGTCAAGTCCTGCCACAACATCACAATTGGGATTAGGTCTGGACTTTGACTAGGCCATTCCCAAACGTCAAATGTGCCTTTTTAATCATCTCATTTAGACTTGTGTGTTTTGTTGCCTTTGCTGCACTGACCCAGCTGCGCTCATTTCAGCTTGACGCTCACAGACTGATGGCCTGACATTCTCCTACTAGAAATAACACACTATGGAATCCTTAGGTGTAGTAAAAAGTGTTAAACAAATCAATTTTATATTTTAGGTTCTTCAAATATACCCTTACCTTGATGACAGCTTATACACTCCTTTGACCTGTAGTGAGCTCTGAATGGAGTGACAGATAGTGGGATCCACTCTAGCTGCTACGCACATCTAGCTGCTACGGGTACATATGTAGTTGTGTGGTCGATGGAAGGTGGTGGTTGTGGGTGTGGTGGTTGGGGAAGTTGTGGTTGTGGGGTGGTCTGAGGAAGTCGTTATTGGTTGTGGGGTGTGTGGGTCGGTGCGGAAGTCGTGGTTGTGGGTGGATCGGTGGGAAGTCGTGGTTGTGGGGTGGTCGGTTGGGAAGTTGTGGTTGCAGTGTGGTGGTCGAAAGTGGTGGTTGTGGGTGTGGTGGTGGGGAAGTCGTTGTTGTGGGTGTTGGTGTGGGAGTCGGGGTTGTGGATGTGGGCAGGGGGGCAGTTGTGGTCTCCATAGCTGGGCCTAGAAGAGAATAAAATCTCACAGGACAGTAGAGGAATCATGGGGTCAACATTAGAGTGTCATCATAAAGTCGTAGATCAGGTGGAGAATATGGTAACTACTATATAGCAGATGAAAAGAAAGTGAGTAGGCACAGGCTTAATTTAATAATTTAGTTTGAGTCAGAATAAGGATACTAAAGACTTAGAATCCAGAAACTCTGATTTACTGAAGGCCATCATCTGGTGCCAGTTCCTGAATGAGGAGTCACTCTGGTCATAGACTCATCTCCAGGAGTCTTGAAACAGACCGATCCACAGGCCAGTCCCCTCAGGATACTCTTTTGAATCTCTAAGTATTCTCAGCCTGGTTCCTCACACTGACCCAGGTCTGTGAGATGCTGTCCAGCAGTATACCTGAGCATCTATCCAGGTCTTTCTCTTCACTACAAAAACAATGTTAGGTTGGTGTCTTGTTTTCTTTCACAAAGTCAAATGTAATAATTCAACACGAAAATCGTATCTACTGATTATCTATTGTACATGTTCTCATTGATTTGATAACGATGCTAACAACTACAAACCATCATTAGTCTATGTTTCAGCTCAATGACAGTCCTGGCACTTAGAACAGGCTTCATCGTGTGTATGTTAAACCTACCATCATAACAGATGGTGATGCTGGTCATCGCAGGAGGCGTTGTTCCACATCCAAGCTGTACTCATAAAAGCACAGTTACACATTTTGGGGCGTCCCAGTGTCCCAGTTTCTGAACTCAGTCTCCCCCTCTCTGTAGAAACGCTCGTCTGCCAGAGACCGTGCCACTTCATGGAGTCTCCTTTCTTCAGTCCGATCCAAAACAGTATTTATGGAATAATTGGAGAGTAGTAATCAGCCTGTTCAGGTCCTCCATGTCATCTACTGTGGCCAGGTCAGTGTAATCTGCAGTAACTCTAAGGCGTCAGTCCAGGTCATAGAGTTATAGTGAGGTGAAATTGATGAAGTGTACGAGGAAGTATAATAGAAACCCTGAACAGAATAATGATTCATGAGGACATTTTCTCCAGCAACTTCTCAACCCCAACCCACTATCTATGGATCTGTGAACATACAGTACACCCATGTTGACAAACACACACACACACACACACACACACACACACACACACACACACACACAAACACACACACACACACCTACAGTTGAAGTCGGAAGTTTATATACACTTAGTCATTAAAACTCTATTTCAACCACTCTACAAATGACTTGAGCAAGCAAATTAATAGTTCTCTGTTGCAAGTTAGTTAGGACATTTACTTGTGCATGACATAAAAGTCAGTTTTCAACAATTGTTTACAGACAGATTATTTCACTTATAATTTACTGTATCACAATTCCAGTGGGTTGGGTAAAGTTATACATGCACTAAGTTGACTGTGCGCTTTAAACAGCTTGGAAAATTCCAGAAAATAATGTCATGGCTTTAAAGCTTCTGATAGACATTTGACATCATTTGAGTCAATTGAGGTGTGCCTGTGGCTGTATTTCAAGGCCTACCTTCAAACTCATTGCCTCTTTGCTTGACATCATGGAAAATCCAAATAAATCAGCCAAGACCTCAGAAAATAATGTAGACTTCCACAAGTCTCTGGTTCATCCTGGGAGCAATTTCCAAAAGCCTGAAGGTACTTAATCTCTGTACAAACAAGCACGTGTTTAAACCCCATGGGACCTACGCAGCCATCATATCTCGCATCAGGAAGGAGACGGCGTTGTCTCCTAGAGATGAACGTACTTTGGTACGAAAAGTGCAAATCAATCCCAGAACAGCAAATGACCTTGCGAATTAGCTGAGGAACGGGCAAATATATCTATATCACAGTAAAACGAGTCCTATATCGACATAACCTGAAAAGGCCGCTTCAGCAAGGGGAAGAAGCCACTTCTCCCAAACCTAAAAAAGCCAGACTACGGTTTACAACTGCCATGGGGACAAAGATCATACTTTTTGGAGAAATATCTCTCTGGTCTGATGAAACAAAAAATAGAACTGTTTGGCCATAATGCGGACCATCTGTTTGGAGGAAAAAGGGGATGCTTGCAAGCCAACATCACCATCCCAACCGTGGTGGCAGCATCATGTTGGTTGGGGGTGCTTTGCTGCCAGGAGGGACTGGTGCACTTATCAAAATAGATGGCATCATGAGGAAGGAAAATTATGTAGATATATTGAAGCAACACTCTCAAGACATCAGTCGGAAGTTAAAACTTCGTCACAAATTGGTCTTCCAAAAGGACAATGACTCCAAGCATACTTCCAAAGTTGTGGCAAAATGTCAAGGACAACAAAGTCAAGGTATTGGAGTGGCCATCACAAAGCCCTGACCTCAATCCTATAGAAAATGTGTAGGCAGAACTGAAAGCGTGTGCAAGCAAGGAGGCCTACAAACCTGACTCAGTTACACCAGCTCTGTCAGGAGGAATGGGCCAAATTAACCCAACTTATTGTGGGAAGCTGGAAGGCTACCCGAAACGTCTTGACCCAGAAGTTAAACAATTTAAAGGCAATGCTACCCAAATACTTATTGAGTGTATGTAAACTTCTGACCCACTGGGGAAATAAATTATTCTCTCTTCTATTATTCTGTTATTTCACATTCTTAAAATAAAAGTGGTGATCCTAACTGACCTAAGACAGGGAATTTTTACTAGGATTAAATGTCAGGAATTGTGAAAACTGAGTTTAAATGTATTTGGCTGAGTGTGTATGTAAACTTCCGACTTCAACTGTACATCCATAAACACACACACCTGGCAAATATCACCGCATTCACCCTTTGTGGGTATTCAGTGGGCCAGGAGGTCACGGGCTATTAGCCCACAGCAAGCCCACTAACCCAACAAGGGCTAGCCCAGCACGGGCAAATCCACACAAAAACACGGGCTAGGCCACTCCAACCCAACACACGTAGCCAACTTAAAGGCCAGCAGCAACATCTCAGTGAATGACAGCAGCAACTCTGTTTGTCTTTTTGTGATGTGTCAACACATTTGATAAATAAGTTGTTTTCTAACTTGGTCCTTTTTTCAGACAATTCTGTGAACTCAGTGTGGTTCGCTAATTATTTGGTGCAGTGTGAAACTCCAAAGAAACTCAGACCCTTCATAAGATTTCTGAAGCGTAATTGAACTGAACTGAGGTGTTCTGAGTCTGGGTTCACTTGAATTCTGCGGTCCGGCCCTTTTTGGGGGGCAATAGTGAACACAAAGCTCCCAGGTTGCTTGTCATTATTCCTTCGACAACACAGTAGACTACTGCAACATCGTTTCCACCACACACTAGACTACTGCAACACCGTTTCCGCACCACACTAGACTACTGCAACACCGCTTTCCGCACCACACTAGACAACTGCAAACCGTTTCCCACTACACACTAGACTACTGCAACACCGTTTCCCCACCACACACTAGACTACTGCAACACCGTTTCCGCACCACACACTAGACTACTGCAACACTGCTTTCACGCACCACACACTAGACTACTGCAACACCGTTTCCACCACACACTAGACTACTGCAACACCGTTTCCGCACCACACTAGACTACTGCAACACCGTTTCCGCACCACACACTAGACTACTGCAACACCGTTTCGCACCATACTAGACTACTGCAACACGTTTCTGCCATAAACCCTCACATTGGTGCCACAAAAGAGAAGATGATGATGTGCAGATTCACGGGAAAAAATGTGTGTTGTTTTTGCATATTGATTAGCGATTGTCAGGATGCACAGAAATTCCAAAATGTGTGGAGTTTTTAGCTCAGTTGATTTGTTTGCCATATTTGATCTATAGGCTAAGAGAGCTTCATAAGCAGTTTATTGATTGTGGGGTTTGAATAACGTGCGAAGACAACCTATTTGGTGAGACTCACAACATAGGCTACAAAGTCTCTTCTAGCTCTTAAAGGGGCAGTAGCCTACCTTGGGTGTGCAATTTTGAATTAAAGCATGATTTATTCTGCAGTTATTCTGCAGTTATTCTAATGATATTCATTCTGTTACTATTAACATGTACTGTACATTTTATTGCTATATTCTGATTACAATTATTATGTCTATATATAGTAGCTTCCAAAATGTAAGTAGGTATATCTAGCTGTCCGATAACACATTCTGATTGAATGGCTTGTCCTGCGCTTTGTAAAAACCCAGAGTGCACTGAGTGAATGTTGGAAAAAGATATTGGTTCCTTTCTAAACTCACTTTAAAGAGGACTGAGATCAGTTATTTTAAAGAGGACCATGTGTAAAACACCTAACAGAATTTACGGCTCATAAATGTTACAGTTTATTCATTATTTTGGCAATATTTGATTTTACTTGTACTAAATATAATATATATAAATAAAAACCTATACATAATAGATTAAACTGATAAATTGCCATATGGTGGTAAATACATAAAGGGCCAATAAATAAGCATGTTGTGGACCAAATGGCCCAATACGGACAGCCGATCCAAAGAGTTGGCTAATTTCAGGAACAGTGAAGGCTGTCTTCACCAGATACGGGCTGTCCACACTGGGCCACACTGGGCCACACTGGGCCACACTGGGCCACACTGGGACACACTGGGACACACTAGGACACACTGGGACACACTAGGACACACTGGGACACACTGGGCCACACTGGGACACACTGGGCCACATTGGGACACACTGGGACACACTGGGCTAATGTTTTGGGGGCCAATGTGGAGCCGATTAGCAAGGACTCTTCAGCCCAAAGTGGGCATGTTTGCTGGGACAACCACACACTAAACTGACCTGAGATTAGCAGGGTGAGATACAAAAATGGTTCCATCTCTGTGAAATTCAAAGGTTATATGATTAAAATTAATACACAGAACTTTACAAAACTTTACAAATGCAAACTGTCTTTCTCCTTCTTTACTGATATGACGGATAGGACAGGTGAAGATAGTGCACCCCCAAAAAGAGGATTATCACCTGTTCAGGAGACACGAACAATCACTGATTGTTAGGTCAGGTTTTTAAAATATTGGAAGAGGGTAGGGGTGAAAAACCTCAACATAACATTCTCAGAGGGCCAACAAGGGTAAGAACACATGGTTGATTATTCTACACTGGAACCTTCCAAACTGCAACATGATTCCTATGGTCACACACTGCTTGACTTTAAACACAATGAAAACACAGTTAAAGGTTTTGAACATAAGACAGAGGATATTACAAAATTAGAGTTTGTGTTCCAAGAGTTTTGGAAATGTACCACTTACATCTGAAAAAATATTGGGGAAAAAACTATAAATACACTTCTCTACTGTCACGGTTTCGGCCGAGGCTGCTCCTCCTCCTGGTTCGGGCAGGCTTCGGCGTTCGCCGTCTCCGGAGTACTAGCTGCCACCGCTCTATGTTTCTGTGTTCCATTGCTTTTGTCTGTCTGTCACACCTGTGTCTGTTTTAGAGTTGATTACGTGTCTTATAAGTTCCGTGTTGTATCTAGGGTATTTGTGTGTTATTTTCCGTTGCCTATTGTGTATATGATACGTGTTTGTTTTCCGTATCATTTTTCTATGTTTAGTGTTTTACGCGTGTGCGTAATTTTCCCTCGCCTCTTCGTTTTATCGAGGTCGGGGTTGATACCATTGCATTTTGAGACTATCAAAAGTCTTGTTGGACTAAACCTCTGCTTCCTGCGCTTGACTCCTCCACCACATCCACAACGGTTTACCACAGAATAACACACCATCATGGAGTCAGCAGGATCAGTGGCGTCTCCCGAATCCCTGCTGGACCGGATCAATTTCCAGGACGCCATGATCCAGCAACTCGGGACCGCCATGGACAAGGTGTCCAACGCCCTGCGCCGTTTGGTGAACTCGGAGGACCCTTACAACATCGCATCACCAACGGCCAGTCCTCCTCTCTCAGTATCGGAACCCAGTGGCATTCGGCTCTCACTCCCGAGGGCATATGACGGTTCTGCAGCCGGGTGTCAGGGATTCCTCCTGCAGGTAGAACTGTACCTTGCCACTATACACCCGGCGCCCCTCGGGATACGAGGCGTCTCCGCCCTCATCTCCTGTCTCTCCGGCAAGGCGTTGGAATGGGCCAACGCCAAATGGAAGGGGAATAGACGCCGCTACCATCACCTACGCGGAGTTCTCTCGCCGCTTCAGGGCAGTCTTGATCATCCCCCTGAGGGGAGGCGGGAGAGCGTCTATTCCACCTCCGACAGGGGAAGAGGAGCGCACAGGAGTTCGCACTGGAGTTCCGGACACTAGCGGCGGATGCGGGGGTGGAATGAGAGGGCCCTCATCGACCAGTACCGATGTAGTCTACGAGAGGACGTTCGTAGGGGAGCTGGCCTGCAGGGACACCAACCTGTCGTTTGACCAGTTGGTGGACATTTCCATCCGTCTGGATACCCTGCTGGCTACCCGCGGACGTCCCAGTGGGGGGTCGTCCTGTCCACCCTCCAGCGCCCCGAGCCGATTCCCATGGAGCTAGGGGGTGCTGGCGCTAGAGAGAGGAGGAGAGGGAACCCGAGGGGGGCCATCCACTGCACCACCTGCGGTCGTGGAGGACACACTGCGGCCAGGTGCTGGGGAGGGTCTCCTGGGAGAGGTGACAACAGGCCATGAACTGGGGAGTCATTTCAGGTGAGTAGGCGCCCCACTCACCCAGAGCTCTCTGTTGGTCACATGAGTATTCCTGTGAGGTTTCCACCACAGGTGGCACCTCATTCCCAGCATAAGGCGCTAGTAGATTCAGGCGCAGCTGGGAACTTTATTGATCGGGCATTTTGTAGTAGGTTAAGGATTCCCCTTCGGCCGGTAGACAATCCATTTCCTGTCCACGCACTAGACAGCCGGCCGTTGGGGTCGGGCCTGATCAGGGAGGTCACAGCACCACTGACTATGACGACGCAGGGGGGTCGAGGAGATCATTCAGTTTTATCTGATTGACTCTCCTGCGTACCCCGTGGTGTTGGGCCTTCCTGGTTAAGCACCCATGATCCTACTATAGCGTGGCAACAGAGGGCTCTTATGGAGTGGTCTGCTCAGTGTGTAGGGAGATGTCTAGGTGTTTCCGTAGGGGTGACCTCGGTAGAGAGTCCGAACCAAGTGCCCGCATCGCATTCCCCCGAGTATGAGGATTTAGCACTTGTGTTTAGCAAATCCAAGGGCAGCACGGCTACCTCCTCATAGACAGGGGGGACTGTGCGATAAATCTCAAACAGGAGCGGCTCTTCCTCGGAGTCATGTGTATCCCCCTGTCTCAAGAGGAGACAGCGGCTATGGAGACATACATAGCCGAGTCCTTCGGCACAGGGATACATACGGTCCTCTACTTCCCCAGTCTCCTCGAGTTTCTTCTTTGTGAAGAAGAAGGACGGGGATTGCGCCCGTGTATTGATTATCGTAGTCTCAATCAGATCACAGTTAAATACAGCTACCCACTGCCACTGATTGCAACGATGACGGAATCATACGCAGCGCGATTCTTCACAAAGTTGGATCTCAGGAGCGCGTACAATCTGGTGCGCATTAGGGAGGGGGATGAATGGAAGACAGCATTTAGCACCACCTCGCGAGTCATTACGAGTATCTCGTCATGCCATACGGGTTAATGAATGCTCCGTCAGTCTTCCAATCCTTTGTTGACGATGATTTTCCGGGACATGCATGGGCAGGGTGTAGTAGTTACATCGACGACATCCTGGTGTACTCTTCTACACGAGCCGAGCATGTAGCCCAGGTGCGCCGAGTATTGAGAAGACTGTTGGAGCATGACTTGTATGTCAAGGCAGAGAAATGCCTGTTCTTCCAGGAATCCGTCTCCTTTTTGGGTTATCGGTTGTCCCTCGTCTGGTGTGGAGATAGAGGTGGACCGGGTGTCGGCCGTGCGTAATTGGCAAACTCCAACCACTGTAAAAGAGGTGCAGCAGTTCTTGGGTTTTGCTAATTACTACCGGAGGTTTATTCGGGGTTTTGGACAGGTTGCAGCTCCCATTACGTCCCTGCTAAAGGGGGTCCGGTTCGTTTACGGTGGTCGGCTGAGGCGGACAGGGCATTTATCAAGCTTAAGAACCTGTTCACCTCGGCTCCGGTGCTGGCGCATCCGGATCCCTCTTTACCATTCCAGGTTGAGGTAGACGCGTCCGAGACCGGTATTGAGCAGTCCTGTCACAGCGGTCCAGCGTGCACACCTAAACTCCGCCCTGTGCTTTCTACTCGAAGAAGCTCAGCTCGGGCGGAGCGCAACCTATGATGTTGGGGACAGGGAGTTGTTAGCCGTAGTCCAAGCCCTAAAGGTGTGGAGGCATTGGCTTGAGGGGGCTCAACACCCTTTTCTCGTTCTGACTGATCACCGTAACCTGGAGTACATCCGGGGCAGCTAGAGATTGAACCTCGTCAGGCTAGGTGGAATATGTTCCTAACCCGGTTTGTTTTTAAGATCACATGCATCCCAGGGTCCCAGAATGTTAAGGCAGACGCACTGTCCCGGCGGTATGACACGGAGGAGAGGTCCAACGAGCCTACTTCCATATTGCCGGAATCTTGTTTAGTGGCTCCGGTAGTGGGAGGTCGATACGAAATCGAGCGGGCACTGCGTGCCGACCCTACTCCCCCCGCGTGTCCTGTGGGGCGGACGTACGTTCGCTCGAGGTCCGTGATCGTCTTATTTATTGGGCTCATACATCACCTCCTCTGGACATCCAGGTATTGGCCGGACCGTGCATTGTCTTAGCATGAAATACTGGTGGTCAACGTTAGCTAGGGATGTGAGGGTTTATGTCTCCTCCTGCTCGGGTGTGCCCAGTGTAAGGCGCCTAGACATTTGCCCAGGGGTAAGCTACATCCCCTGCCCGTTCCACAACGACCATGGTCCCACCTATCGGTGGATTTCGTGAATCGACCTACCCCCCTACCAGGGAATACCACCATATTGGTCATTGTGGATCGGTTTTCTAAGGCCTGTCGTCTCCTTCCCATGCCGGGTCTCCCTACTGCCCTACAAACCGCTGAGGCTCTCTTTACCCATGTGTTCCGGCACTATGGGGTCCCCGAGGATATTGTGTCTGACCGAGGTCCCCAGTTCACTCCAGAGTTTGGGGAGCGTTCATGGAACAGTTGGGGGTCTCGGTAAGCCTTACCTCCGGGTACCACCCAGAGAGTAATGGGCAGGTGGAACGAGTCAACCAGGATGTGGGTAGGTTTTTGAGGTCCTATTGCCGGGACCGGCCGGAGGAGTGGTCGAGGTTCATCCCCTGGGCAGAGATGGCCTAGAACTCTCTCGCCACTCCTCCACCAACTTAACACCTTTCCAGTGTGTTTTAGGTTATCAGCAGGTCCTGGCACCGTGGCATGAGAGCCAGATCGAGGCCCCTGCGGTGGGACGAGTGGATTCGGCGCTCGGAAGAGACGTGGACGCTGCCCATGTCCATCTGCAGCGTGCCATCCGTCACCAAAAGGCGAAGCGCCGACCGTCACCGCAGTGAGGCACCGGTGTCACGCACCGGGAGATCGAGTCTGGCTCTCGACTCAAAACCTGCCCCTCCGCCTGCCCTGCCGGAAGCTGGGTCGGCGGTTTGTGGGGCCCTTCAAAGTCCTGAGAGAAGATTGAACGAGGTGTGTTACAAATTACAACTGCCTATAGAGTTTAAAAAATATTAACCCCTCGTTCCATGTGTCTCTTCTCAGGCCGGTGGTAGCTGGCCCACTCCAAGAGGATGAGAGTAGAGAGACCCCTCCGCCCCTTTGGACATCGAGGGGCCCCGGCGTACAGAGTCCGGACCATCTTGGACTCGAGACGCCGGATGAGTGGTCTCCAGTATCTTGTGGAGTGGGAGGGGTACGGTCCGGAGGAACGGTGCTGGGTGCCCAGGAGGGACATACTAGATCCATGCCTCCTGACTGAGTTTCACCATGGGCATCCCACGCGCCCGGGTCCGCGTCCTCCTGGCCGTCCCCGAGGTCAAGGGGGGGGTACTGTCACGGTTTCGGCCGAGGCTGCTCCTCCTCCTGGTTCGGGCAGGCTTCGGCGTTCGCTGTCCCCGGAGTACTAGCTGCCACCGCTCTATGTTTCTGTGTTCCATTGCTTTTGTCTGTCTGTCACACCTGTGTCTGTTTTAGAGTTGATTACGTGTCTTATAAGTTCCGTGTTGTATCTAGGGTATTTCTGTGTTATTTTCCGTTGCCTATTGTGTATATGATACGTGTTTGTTTTCCGTATCATTTTTCTATGTTTAGTGTTTTACGCGTGTGCGTAATTTTCCCTTGCCTCTTCGTTTTATCGAGGTCGGGGTTGATACCATTGCATTTTGAGACTATTAAAAGTCTTGTTGGACTAAACCTCTGCTTCCTGCGCTTGACTCCTCCACCACATCCACAACGGTTTATCACATCTACAATAAAATTGCTAGATTTTCAACATGATTATACAATATGGCCCAAAATGGCCTCACCTGTAATTTGAAGGTAACTCTGTCTTTCGTTCTCTCTCGCTCCGTCTCTCCAGATTTGCCCTATAAACCTTACACTGTTCCTAATTTCCTTGAATGTGTTATTTATCAACAAAAACAACTGTGCACGTGACATTCATCCCACTGGAAAAGGGGGTTGGACAGAACCAGAGAAGGAAACTGTTAGAGAGAGGCTATACAGAACATTTGCATGTGATGGTACTCTTGATCCATAGGAGATAACCCAGTCCTCTAGACAGACATATTGCCCAGAAATGGCCTCACTGTACAGAAAAGGACCTACATCCTCACGTCTAAAAACTTAGGGTTGTGTGGTGTTAAGTATTGTTCAGGTGAGTGAGGCCTGAATTGAGAGTAACACTCCCAGGTAAAGCCACTTGACTGGAACAGGACTAGAGGTATACCACAGAGACAGGCAGGAACCCAGAGGCCCTGGTCTCAGCTCCCTGACCAGCACTGCTCCCCTATACCAGCAGTAAATATCATATCCCAGCAGTAAATATCATAACCCAGCAGAAAATATCCTAACCCAGCAGTAAATAGCATAACCCAGCAGTAAACATCATAACCCAGCAGGAAATATCATAACCCAGCAGTAAATATCATTACCCAGCAGTAAACATCATAACCCAGCAGTAAACATCATAAACCAGCAGTAAATATCATAACCCAGCAGTAAATATCATAACCCATCAATAAATATCCTAACCCAGCAGTAAACATCCTAACCCAACAGTAAATATCATAACCCAGCAGTAAATATCATAGCCCAGCAGTAAATATCATAACCCAGCGGTAAATATCATAACCCAGCAGTAAATATCATAACCCAGCAGTAAATATCAAAACCCAGCAGTAAACATCATAACCCAGCAATAACTATCCTAACCCAACAGAAAATATCACAACCCAGCAGAAAATATCCTAACCCAGCAGTAAAAATCATAACCCAGCAGTAAATATCCTAACCCAGCAGTAAATATCATAACCCAGCAGTAAACATCCTAACCCAGCAGTAAATATCCTAACCAAGCAGTAAAGGTCATAACCCAGCAGTAAATATCATAGCCCAGCAGTAAATATCATAACCCAGCGGTAAATATCATAACCCAGCAGTAAATATCATAACCCAGCAGTAAATATCCTAACCCAGCAGTAAACATCATAACCCAGCAGTAAATATCCTAACCCAGCAGTAAACATCATAACCCAGCAGTAAATATCATAACCCAGCAGTAAATATCATAACCCAGCAGCAAATATCCTAACCCAGCAGTAAAGGTCATAACCCAGCAGTAAATATCATAACCCAGCAGTAAATATCATAACCCAGCAGTAAATATCATAACCCAGCAGTAAATATAATAACCCAGCAGTAAATATCATAACCCAGCAGCAAATATCCTAACCCAGCAGTAAATATCATAACCCAGCAGTAAATATCATAACCCAGCAGTAAATATCCTAACCCAGCAGTAAAGGTCATAACCCAGCAGTAAACATCATAACCCAACAGTAAATATCCTAACCCAACAGTAAATATCCTAACCCAACAGTAAACATCATAACCCAGCAGTAAATATCATAACCCAGCAGTAAACATCCTAACCCAGCAGTAAAGGTCATAACCCAGCAGTAAATATTATAACCCAGCACCCCTGACTAGCACTACTCCCCATGTATTTGCAGTAAATGACATTCACCCACTGCATCTGTACTGATGAAATATGCTCAGTCTCTCCATCCCCTCTCTCTCTCCCTCTCTGCCTTTCTCATCTGGTCCCTCTGTTTTTGGTCCCTCTTTATTTAGGTCATTCTCCTTGTCTTTCACTCTCTCTTCATCTGTCTCTGTCTCAGTGTTCTCCCTCTCTTTTGTTCTTCCTCTCCATCTCTCTCAGAAAGACATGGCATCTTTCTGTCACGTTGCCCGTGTTTGTTTCTGTCACTTTAATAGTGCTACACTCTTTCACCTTTTTTCAGTCCAATTCTGTGTGTGTGTGTGTTTTTGTTTAACTGTCCTTGTGGGTACCGGAAGTCCTCACAAGGATTGTTAAACAAGGAAATATATGCCAGTCCCCACGTGGAACAATGCTATTTTAGGCTTATGGGTTAGGGTTAGGGTTAGGGTTAGAATTAGGTTAGGGTTAGGGGTTAGGGGTAGGGTTAGGGTTACAATTAGGGTTAGGGTTAGAATTAAGGTTAGGGTTAGGGGTTATGTTGCTGGACCCCAGGAAGAGTAGAAGCAGCTAGTTGGGATCCTTCATAAATACAAATAAATACAAATACGGTTAGGAGTTAGGTCTAGTTTAAGGGTTAGAGGTTTGGGGTTAAGGTTAGGAATAGGGTTAAGGTTAGGGTTATGGTTAGATTTAGGGTTAGGGAAAATAGGACTTTGGATGGGAATCAATTCTTTGCTCCCCACATGCATAGCAATACAAAACTCTCTTTCTGTGTGTGTGTGTGTCTTTTTCTTTAATAATAAATAGCCTGTAAATAGACCTATGGAGGTCATGACCCCGATACTCTATCTATACCGTATCTATGCTGTTGATGCTGTTGTTGTTGTTGTTAGGTAAACAGTCCCTTTTCACATTTAGTGGTGAGCATCGCTGTCCGTGATGTACAATAGGGCCTTTCTGTTACCATGATCACTTACATTGAGGCCAAATTAGTTTGCATAAAGATAGTGAAGGAACATACAGCATATGGAGAGAGAGAGAGATAGAGAGAGAGAGAGAGAGAGAGAGAGAGAGAGATAGAGAGAGAGAGAGAGAGAGAGAGAGAGAGAGAGAGAGAGCGAGAGAGAGAGAGAGAGAGAGAGAGAGAGAGAGAGAGAGAGAGAGAGAGAGAGAGAGAGAGAGAGAGAGAGAGAGAGAGAGAGAGAGAGAGAGGGACTTCTACTTTCTATGTTCAATTCCCTCTGAAAAAAACGACTACTTTGTAAAGAATGAGTATGAATGCTATTTCAACAGCATCGTATCAAATTCTCCATCCCTTTGTTTGTGGTTTTTAAAGGTATGTTGCTGAATATAGGGAGGTTGTGAGGCAGGTAAGAGTGAGATGAGCAGGTTCTCATGGGGTCAATGCGTCACTTTGTGGTTTGACTGGAGAGCAGGAAATGACATGCACCAAAGGAACATAAAAGCAGGCACAGACTCAATACCAATCAGACAGCCACATACACTGGATGTGTAATGCACCAACACAAAAGTAACAGATGGTCACAGTCACTCACTCACTCACTCAATCACTCACTCATGCAGGCACACACACACACACAGTAGTATGCATGTAACATGCATGTATCTGACCATACACTGTTATGTTAGTGGTTATGCATGTATCTGACCATACACTGTTATGTTAGTGGTTATGCATGTATCTGACCATACACTGTTATGTTAGTGGTTATGCATGTATCTGACCATACACTGTTATGTTAGTGGTTATGCATGTATCTGACCATACACTGTTATGTTAGTGGTTATGCATGTATCTGACCATACACTGTTATGTTAGTGGTTATGCATGTATCGGACAATACACTGTTATGTTAGTGGTTATGCATGTATCTGACCATACACTGTTATGTTAGTGGTTATGCATGTATCTGACCATACCCTGTTATGTTAGTGGTTATGCATGTATCTGACCATACACTGTTATGTTAGTGGTTATGCATGTATCTGACCATACTCCGTTATGTTAGTGGTTATGCATGTATCTGACCATACACTGTTATGTTAGTGGTTATGTATGTATCTGACCATACTCCGTTATGTTAGTGGTTATGCATGTATCTGACAATACACAGTTTTATCAGATACAAATTAATTCAATTCTTGTGTTTTGTTCTCCATGTAGTTTTGATGTCCTCTAAATAGTTGCTCATAATTGGTCACCCAAAAGTGTTACATCATTTTTTTGTGCCGTCCTTTTCAGGTTTAGTCAGCTTCAGCTGCTGTTTGAAGTCCATTCTTATTTATTTCATTAGTGACTGAAGAAACATGTATTTCCCATCCCTTTCCTGTTTGGGCAGCTGGTAGAGCACGGTGCTTGTAACGCCAAGGTAGTGGGTTCGATCTCCGGGACCACCCATACACACACAAAAAAAATTGTATGCACGCATGACTGTAAGTCGCTTTGGATAAAAGCGTCTGCTAAATGGCATATTATTATTATTATACCTATTGAGGCCAGCCATATCTAGTGAGGGCAGCCATATCTAGTGAGGGCAGCCGTATCTAGTGAGGGCAGCCATGTCTAGTGAGGGCAGCCATATCTAGTGAAGGCAGCCATATCTAGTGAGGGAAGCCATATCTATTAAGGCCAGTCATATCTAGTGAGGGCAGACATATCTAATGAGGGCAGCCATATCTACTGAGGGCAGCCATATATAGTGAAGGCAACCATATCTATTAAGGCCAGTCATATCTAGTGAAGGCAGCCATATCTAATGAGGGCAGCCATATCTACTGAGGGCAGCCATATATAGTGAAGGCAACCATATCTATTAAGGCCAGCCGTATCTAGCGAGGGCAGCCATATCTAGTGAGGGCAGCCGTATCTAGTGAGGGCAGCCATGTCTAGTGAGGGCAGCCATATCTAGTGAGGGCAGCCGTATCTAGTGAGGGCAGCCATGTCTACTGAGGGCAGCCATATCTAGTGAGGGCAGCCCAAATCTAGTAAGTCAGCCCATATCTAGTGAGGGCATCCCTCACTTTCACTGACATAAGGCCATCTTTTCCCAACAAACATGCCCACATTGGACCCCACACAGGCTGCCCACATTGGGCCAATTCACCTTTGCTCAGCAGCTCCATATTGGCCCCAAGGAAGGTGGTCCCAAGGGCAGCCTTCACTTTGTTTAAAATAAACCCACTCTTTTGGATTGACTACCTTTAACATTGTATTTGAAAAACAACCAAGTTGATGCTATCATATATATATATATATATACATTATATACTATAACTACACTAAACAAAAATAAAAACACAATATGCAACAATCAGTTTGGACGCCGAACTGCAGTCAGGTTGAGACCCTGTTGAGGATGACGAGCATGAAGATGAGCTTACCTGAGATGGTTTCAGACAGTTTGTGCAGAAATTCTTCGGTTGTGCAAACACACAGATTCATCAGCTGTCCTGGTGGCTGGTGTCAGACGATCCCGCAGGTGAAGAAGCCGGATGTGGAGGTCCTGGGCTGCCGTGGTTACACATGGTCAACGGTTGTGAGGCCGGTTAGACTTATTGCCAAATTCTATAAAACGATGTTGGAGGTGGCTTATGGTAGAGAAAATAACAGTCAATTCTCTGGCAACAGCTCTGGTGGACATTCCTGCAGTCAGCATGCCAATTGCATGCTCCCTCAAAACCTGAGACATCTGTGGCATTGTGTTGTGAGACAAAACTGCACATTTTAGAGTGGCCTTTTATTGTCCCCTGCACAAGGTGTGCCTGTGTAATGATCATGCTGTTTAATCAGCTTCTTGATATGCCACACATGCCACACGTCAGGTGGATGGATTATATTGGCAAAGGAGAAATGCTCATTAACAGGGATGTAATAAAATTTGTGCACAAAATTTGAGAGCAATAAGCTTTTGTGCGTATGGAAAATTTCTAGGATCTTTCAATTCAGGTCATGAAACATGGGACCAAAACTATACTTTTGTACAGTATATATATACTACATGACCAAAAGTATGTGGACACCTGCTCATTACCCTTTGCTGCTATAACAGCCTCCACTATTCTGGGAAGGTTTTCCACTAGATGTTGGAACATTTCTGCGGGGACTTGCTTCCATTCAGCCACAAGAGCATTAGTGAGGTCGGGCACTGATGTTGGGCGATTAGGCCTGGCTCTCAGTCAGCGTTCCAATTCATCCCAAAGGTGTTCGATGGGGTTGAGGTCAGGGCTCTGTGGAGGCCAGACATTTTCTTCCACACCGATCTCTACAAATAATTTCTGTATGGACCTAGCTTTGTGCTTGGGGGCATTGACAAGCTGAAACAGACAGAACATGACTGGCCTCCCCAAACTGTTGTCACAAAGTTGGAAGCACAGAATCGTCTAGAATGTCATTGTATGCTGTAGCGTTAATATTTGCCTTCATTGGAACTAAGTTACAGTTGGCACTATGCATTGGGGCAGGTAGCATTCTCCTGGCATCCGCCAATCCCAGATTCGTCCGTCAGACTGCCAGATGGTGAAGCGTGATTCATCACTCCAGAGAACGCTTTTACACTGCTCCAGAGTCCAATGGCGGCGACCTTTACACCACTCCAGCAGACGCTTGGCGTTGTGCACAGTGATCTTAGGCTTGTGTACGGCTGCTCGGCCATAGAAACCCATTGGTTCTTGTGCTGACGTTGCTTCCAGAGGCAGTTTGGAACTCGGTAGTGAGTGTTGCAATGGAGGAGAGACGATTTTTACGTGCTACGTGCTTCAGCACTCGGCGGTCCCGTTTTGTGAGCTCGTGTGGCCTACCACTTTACGGTTGAGCCATTGGCATCCTATGATGGTGCCATGTTGAAAGTCTTTGAGCATCTACACTAATGCCATTCTACTGCCAATGTTTGTCTATGGAGATTGCATGGCTGTGTGCTTGATTTTACAGACCTGTCAGCAACGGGTGTGGCTGAAATAGCCAATTCCACTAATTTGAAGGGGTGTCCACATACTTATGTATATATAGTATAGATATATTATTTATCATATGTCACATGCTCTTATTTAAGTATTTTTACAGACTTCATCATTGGCAGGGTACAAGTTCAATAGGTTTTTACGTTACACAACAGAACAATGGAACGGCTCTCTCGGTAATGGTTGTATGAAAATAACTTGTGACCTTAGGTTCTATCTGAAAAAAGATTATTCATAAATGGCTTTAAAATTCCGAACCCTCTTTGGTTTGAATGTTGTCATCAATTTGTATCTTGTATAATTGTTTTACTTAACGACATGAATTTGGGTATTTGCAAAACACGCCCCCATATATTCTATTTAGCCCCTCCTCTACTTTATGAAGCAGCCGGACTTGGTGTGGGCTAACCTGTGTTGGGCTGGTGTTGGCTAACCTGTGTTGGGCTGGTGTGGGCTAACCTGTGTTGGGCTGGTGTGGGCTAACCTGTGTTGGGCTGGTGTGGGCTAACCTGTGTTGGGCTGGTGTGGGCTAACCTGTGTTGGGCTGGTGTGGGCTAACCTGTGTTGGGCTGGTGTGGGCTAACCTGTGTTGGGCTTGTGCAGGCTAACCTATGTTGGGCTGGTGTGGGCTAACCTGTGTTGGTCTGGTGTGGGCTAACCTGTGTTGGGCTGGTGTGGGCTAACCTGTGTTGGGCTTGGTGTGGGCTAACCTGTGTTGGGCTGGTTTGGGCTAACCTGTGTTGGGCTGGTGTGGGCTAACCTGTGTTGGGCTGGTGTGGGCTAACCTGTGTTGGGCTTGGTGTGGGCTAACCTGTGTTGGGCTGGTGTGGGATACTTGGTGTGGGATAATCTGTGTGTGGGCTAACCTGTGTTGGGCTGGTTTGGGCTAAACTGTGTTGGGTTGGTGTGGGCTAACCTGTGTTGGGCTGGTGTGGGCTAACCTGTGTTGGGCTGGTGTGGGTTAACCTGTGTTGGGCTGGGGTGCGCAAACCTGTGCTGGCCTTGGTGTGGGGTGACCTGTGCTGGGCTTGGTGTGGGCTAACCTGTGCTGGGCTTTGTGTGGGGTAACCTGTGCTCGGCTTTGTGTGGGGTAACCCCTGCTGGGTGTGGTATGGGATACTTGGTGTGGGATAATCTGTGTGTGGGCTGACCCCTGTCCACCTTGCCCACCAAATACCCACATGGAGCCAATGGGGTCATGTTTGCTGGGTAGGCTCTCGGTTTCCGTTTTCCATAAATTATTCAGTCTCTGTAAATGGGATGGAATCAGGAATAGAGTTTTCATTTTCATCCCAAACCCGACGTGCTCAGGCTGGGCAGGGCCTGAATCTCTGAGTATTGATTCTGGCCAGGCAGGTTTTGAGCTTGAACAGAGAACAACAGGGCACTGCTGCAGTACGTCACTAAAGGCACATGTTAGCATACAGTTGCTTAGCATATGAAAATGACAAACAAAGTAGCCTTCCACCACCTTCCATGTTACGTCACTACCACATTACAATGCCACCTTCTGTACACATCATTGCGACTGTGTACGTGCAAGGAGTCAGTAGGCTCTCTGGTGAGAGAGAGGTGTCCGTTCTTTCCTTAAATTATTCATTTTCTGGAAATGGTATGGAATCCTGAATAAATTCCACCTCCCCAGTTGCCCATGGTAACATAATGCACGTTGGACGTAAAAAAAAAACGTTGACATGAATAAGCCTTTTCAGGAGGATGTAGTGGGGGGCCCTGATGTAGGGGATGTCTTGGAATATTTTAATGTACAAGCACCCAAATGATTGTCTTGTTAGTTTTGGTTGATTTCAAACATGGTGGCTCACTGTCGTGCTTGGAACTGTGTGGGAAGAGCCTCTTGTCCCTCTCCTTAGAAAAACCTCATAGACACTCACATGCACACACACACACACACAAAGGCTGACAGGGTAGCAGGCACACACACACACACTCAAACACACACTCTGAAAAGCTTCACTGTGGCCTGCAAAATAGGGAGGTGTCATCATCATCATGTAGTAAAATGGCAGAATCAGGAAGAGGTGGCTGCCCTCACTAGATATGGCTGCCCTTACAAGATATGGCTGCCCTCACTAGATATGGCTGCCCTCACTAGATATGGCTGCCCTCATTAGATATGGCTGCCCTCACTAGATATGGCTGTCCTCACTAGATATGGCTGCCCTCACTAGATATGGCTGCCCTCACTAGATATGGCTGCCCTCACTAGATATGGCTGCCCTCACTAGATATGGCTGCCCTCACTAGATATGGCTGCCCTTACAATATATGGCTGCCCTCACTAGATATGGCTGCCCTCACTAGATATGGCTGCCCTTACTAGATATGTCTGTCCTCACTAGATATGGCTGCCCTCACTAGATATTGCTGCCCTCACTAGATATGGCTGCCCTCACTAGATATGGCTGCCCTCACTAGATATGGCTGCCCTCACTAGATATGGCTGCCCTTACTAGATATGGCTGTCCTCACTAGATATGGCTGCCCTCACTAGATATGGCTGCCCTTACTAGATATGGCTGTCCTCACTAGATATGGCTGCCCTCACTAGATATTACTGCCCTCACTAGATATGGCTGCCCTCACTAGATATTGCCCTCACTAGATATGGCTGCCCTCACTAGATATGGCTGCCCTTACTAGATATGACTGTCCTCACTAGATATGGCTGCCCTCACTAGATATGGCTGCCCTCACTAGATATGGCTGCCCTCACTAGATATGGCTGCCCTCACTAGATATGGCTGCCCTTACTAGATATGGCTGTCCTCACTAGATATGTTTGCCCTCACTAGATATGGCTGCCCTCACTAGATATGGCTGCCCTCACTAGATATGGCTACCCACACAGGGAAGAGATGGCAAAGACACTTTTCTTCAGTCACTAATGAAATAAATAAGAATGGACTTCAAACAGCAGCTTAAGCTGACTAAACCTGAAAAGGACGGCACTAAAAGACAATGAAAAACTTTTGGGTGAACAATTACCGAGGAATTATTTAGAGGGCATCAAAACTACATAAAGAAACAAATCACAGGAATTGATTGAATTTTAATCTGATTAAACACTGTATTATCTGATACATACAGTGACTTGCGAAAGTTTTCACCCCCCTTGGCATTTTTTCCTATTTTGTTGCCTTACAACCTGGAATTAAAATTGATTTGTATCATTTGATTTACACAACATGCCTACCACTTTGAAGATGCAAAAAAACAGAAAACTTGAGCGTGCATGATTTACACAACATGCCTACCGCTTTGAAGATGCAAAAAACAGAAAACTTGAGCGTGCATAACTATTAACCCCCCCCTCAAAGTCAATATTTTGTGGAGCCACCTTTTGCAGCAATTACAGCTGCAAGTCTCTTGGGGTATATCTCTATAAGCTTGGCACATCTAGCCACTGGGATTTTTGCCCATTCTTCAAGGCAAAACTGCTCCAGCTCCTTCAAGTTTGATGGGTTCCGCTGGTGTACTGCAATCTTTAAGTCATACCACATATTCTCAATTGGATTGAGGTATGGGCTTTGACTAGGCCATTCAAAGACATTTAAATGTTTCCCCTTAAACCACTCAAGTGTTGCTTTAGCATTATGCTTAGGGTCATTGTCCTGCTGGAAGGTGAACCTCCGTCCCAGTCTCAAATCTCTGGAAGACTGAAACAGGTTTCCCTCAAGAATTTCCCTGTATTTAGCATGATGCCACACTTCCGTAAAGCCCAGCTCTGTGGAGTGTACGGCTTAAAGTGGTCCTATGGACAGATACTCCAATTTCCGCTGTGGAGCTTTGCAGTTCCTTCAGGGTTATCTTTGGTCTCTTTGTTGCCTCTCTGATTAATGCCCTCCTTGCCTGGTCGGTGAGTTTTGATGGGCGGCCGTCTCTTGGCAGGTTTCTTGTTGTGCCATATTCTTTCATTTTTTTTATAATGGATTTAATGGTGCTCTGTGGGATGTTAAAAGTTTCTGATTTTTTTTTATAACCCAACCCTTATCTGAACTTCTCCACAACTTTGTCCCTGACCTGTTTGGAGAGCTCCTTGGTCTTCATGGTGCCGCTTGCTTGGTGGTGCCCCTTGCTTAGTGGTGTTGCAGACTCTGGGGCCTTTCAGAACAGGTGTATATATACTGAGATCATGTGACACTTAGATTGCACACAGGTGGACTTTATTTAACTAATTATGTGACTTCTGAAGGTAATTGGTTGCACCAGATCTTATTTAGGGGCTTCATAGCAATGCGGGTGAATACATATGCACGCACCACCTTTCCGTTATTTATTATTTTGAATTTTTTTTAACAAGTTATTTTTTTCATTTCACCACCAATTTTGCCTATTTTGTGTACATGCATAACCTCCAGCCAAGCAACCACATAACACTATATTGTCAGATACAATTTTATATGAGAATTGTATATTTGGTTCATATTCCATTTGTTACTTATCAAGACCCATCTCAACCACCAAACAGGTGTCAGCTGTAACCATGACCTGCTGACAAATGGTTTGCATTAGGAGAAGGGCAAAGTTTTGCATGAATTCACTGAATATAGGAGAGAGAGAGTAGAACACCCAATGACAGAGGAAAAAGAGTGTAGAACACCCAATGACAGAGGAAAAAGAGTGTAGAACACCCAATGACAGAGGAGAGGGAGTGTAGACCACCCAATGACAGAGGAGAGGGAGTGTATATCACCCAATGACAGAGGAGAGAGAGAGAATATCACCCAATGACAGAGGAGAAGGAGGGCCAAACAGCCAATGACAGAGGAGAGAGATGAGAGAGCACCCAATGACATAGGAGTTGGAGGGCTGAGCACCCAATGACAGCGGAGAGAAAAGGAAGAGCACCCAATGACAGAGGGGAGGGAGGGCTGAGCACCCAATGACACAGGAAAGGGAGGGCCGAACACCCAATGACAGAGGAGAGAGAGGGTATTGCACCCAATGAAAGAGGAGAGAGAGGGGAGAGCACCCAATGACAGCGGAGAGGGAGGGCTGAGGACCCAATGCTAGAGTAGTTCATGTTGATCTATACACTGAGTGTACAAAACATTTCCATGACAGTTAATTCACCAGTCATCAGATATCAATCCAATGGATCATCTGTGGGATAAAATGGAATGAGCTAGTTGGAGTAGAGATCCACTACCAGCCAACTTGACACAACTGTGGGAATCATTGGTGTCGACTTGGGCCAGCATCCCTGTGGAACAATTTAGACACCTTGTAGATTTAATGCACCGACGAATTGAGGCTGTTCTGAGGGCAACTGAATATTAGGAAGGTGTTCCTAATGTTTTGTACACTCAGTGTATATATTTTTACCATAGCAGCCCAATAATTACCTGAATAACATTCAAATTTAGTCAACTAAAAACATTCTAGGAACCCCCAATGTAAAACCTGAGGAATTTGTCTTAAAAAACAAATTTTCAGAGAGTGAGAGCTGAGACCAGGGCCTCTGGGTTCCTGCCTGTCTCTGTGGTTTACCTCTAGTCCTGTTCCAGTCAAATGGCTTTACCTGGGAGTGTCACTCTCAATTCAGGCCTCACTCACCTGAACAATACTTAAAACCACACAACCCTTAGTTTTTAGACGTGAGGAGGTGGGTTCTTTTCTGTACATTGAAGCCATTTCTGGGCAATATGTCTGTCTAGAGGACTGGGTTATCTCCTTTGGATCAAGAGTACCATCACATGCAAATGTTCTGTATAGCCTCTCTAACTGTTTCCTTCTCTTGCTCTGTCCAACCCCTTTTCCAGTGGGATGAATGTCACGTGCACAGTTGTTTTTGTTGATAAATAACACATTCAAGGAAATTAGGAACAGTGTAAGGTTTATTGGGCAAATCTGGATAGACGGAGCGAGAGAGAACGAAAGACAGAGTTACCTTCAAATAACAGGTGAGGCCATTTTGGATTGTATAATCATGTTCGAAATCTAGCAATTTTATTGTAGAGAAGTGTATTTATAGTTTTTTCCCCAATATTTTTTCAGATGTAAGTGGTACATTTCCAAAACTCTTGGAACACAAACTCTAATTGTGTAATATCCTCTGTCTTATGTTCAAAACCTTTCATTGTGTTTTCATTGTGTTTAATGTCAGGCAGTGTGTGACCATAGGAATCATGTTCCAGTTTGGAAGGTTCCAGTGTAGAATAATCAACCATGTGTTCTTACCCTTGTTGGCCCTCTGAAAATGTTATGTTGAGGTTTTTCACCCCTACCCTCTTCCAATACTTTAAAAACCTGACCTAACAATCAGTGATTGTTCATGTCTCTGAACAGGTGATAATGTGGGGAGCACTATCTTCACCTGTCCTATCACGAGCATATCAGTAAAGAAGGAGAAAGACAGTTTGCATTTATAAAGTTTTGTAAAAGTCTGTGTACAGTATACATTTTAATCATATAACCTTTGAATTTCACAGAGATGGAACCATTTTTGTATCTCACCCTGCTAATCTCAGGTCAGTTTAGTATGTGTGTGTGTGTGTGTGTGTCCCAGCAAACATGCCCACTTTGGGCTGAAGAGTCCTTGTTAATCCGCTCCCTACTGGCCCCCAAGACATTGGCCCAGCGTGGCCCAGCGTGAATCAATGGTAACATTTACGAGCCCTAAATTCTGTTAGGTGTTTTCACATATGGTCCTATTTTAAACAACTGATCTCAGTCCTCTTTAAAGTGAACTGGGGTAAAAAAAAGAGCTAAATAACTCAGTTCTCTTTGTATTCACACTACCCTTGCCTTTGAATGAGGACTCAACTCTTTTGCTAGTTCACTTCACCTATTTTGTGGAGTGAGTGCTCTTTGCATTCACACGTCTACGTTTAGAAAAGAACCAAGATCTTTTTCCAACATTCACTCAGTGCACTCTGGGTTTTTACAAAGTGCAGGACAAGCCATTCAATCAGAATGTGTTATCGGACAGCTAGATATACCTACTTACATTTTGGAAGTTAATAGATATAGACATAATCATTGTAATCAGAAGATACTATTAACATTTACTGTACATTTTATTGCTAACATAATGAATAGCATTAGAATAACTGCAGAATAACTGCAGAATAAATAATGCTTTAATTCAAAATTGTACACCCAAGGTAGGCTACTGCCCCTTTAAGAGCTAGAAGAGATTTTGTAGCCTATGTTGTGATTCTCACCAAATAGGTTGTCTTCGCACGTTATTCAAACCCCACAATCAATAAGAAGCTTATGAAGCTCTCTTAGCCTGTAGATCACATATGGCAAACAAATCACCT
The DNA here is from genome assembly GCF_020615455.1 of Coregonus clupeaformis. NCBI lineage: Eukaryota > Metazoa > Chordata > Actinopteri > Salmoniformes > Salmonidae > Coregonus > Coregonus clupeaformis. The sequence continues at coordinate 28,432 of NW_025534934.1, forward strand.
GAGCTAAAAACTCCACACATTTTGGAATTTCTGTGCATCGTTGACAATCGCTAATCAATATCCAAAAACAACACAAATGTTTTCCCGTGAACCTGCACATCATCATCTTCTCTCTTTTGTGGCACCAATGTGAGGGTTTATGGCAGGGGAAACGGTGTTGCAGTAGTCTAGTGTGTGGTGCGGGAAACGGTGTTGCAGTAGTCTAGTGTGTGGTGGGGGAAACGGTGTTGCATTAGTCTAGTGTGTGGTGGGGGAAACGGTGTTGCAGTAGTCTAGTGTGTGGTGCGGGAAACGGTGTTGCAGTAGTCTAGTGTGTGGTGCAGGAAACGGTGTTGCAGTAGTCTAGTGTGTGGTGGGGGAAACGGTGTTGCAGTAGTCTAGTGTGTGGTGCGGGAAACGGTGTTGCAGTAGTCTAGTGTGTGGTGCGGGAAACGGTGTTGCAGTAGTCTAGTGTGTGGTGCGGGAAACGGTGTTGCAGTAGTCTAGTGTGTGGTGGGGGAAACGGTGTTGCAGTAGTCTAGTGTGTGGTGTGGGAAACGGTGTTGCAGTAGTCTAGTGTGTGGTGCAGGAAACGGCGGGAATAATGACAAGCGAACCTGGGGAGCTTTGTGTTCACATTGGCCTAAAATAGTGACTTTACCAGCGGAATTCAAGCGAAACGAACTCAGACCATCTCAGTTCGATTCGCTTCTGGGGCTCTTTTGAGGGGTCTGAGTTCCTTTGGAGTCTTCACACTGCATAAAAAAATTAAGCAACCCTCACTGAGTTAACAGAAATTGGCTTTAAGTTGGCTAGCCTGTGTTGGGTTGGTGTGGGTTAGCCTGTGTTGGGTTGGTGTGGGCTAGCCTGTGTTGGGTTGGTGAGGGCTAGCCTGTGTTGGGTTGGTGAGGGCTAGCCTGTGTTGGGTTGGTGTGGGCTAGCCTGTGTTGGGTTGGTGTGGGCTAGCCTGTGTTGGGTTGGTGAGGGCTAGCCTGTGTTGGGTTGGTGTGGGCTAGCCTGTGTTGGGTTGGTGTGGGCTAGCCTGTGTTGGGCTTGCTGTGTGCCCACCTTGCCCACTGAATACCCACGCAGGGCAAATGCGTTCATGTATGCTGGGTGTGTGTTTGTTTATGGATGTAGGTATGTGTGTGTTTATGGATGTAGTTGGTGTGTGTGTGTTTGCACACCAGGGTGTACTGTATGTTCACAGATCCATATAAAGTGTGGTTGGGGTTGAGAAGTTGCCGGAGAATATGTCCCTCAAGAATCATTATTCTGTTTACAGGGTTTTACACACCTTCCTCATGTCTTCATCAATTTCACCTCACTACCAACTCTATGACCTGGACTGACGCCCAGAGTTACTGCAGAGCACAGTACACTGACCTGGCCACAGTAGATGACATGGTGGACCTGAACAGGCTGAATAATACTCTCAATTATTATAAACACAGGTTTTGGATCGGACTGAAGAAAGGAGACTCCATGAAGTGGCACTGGTCTCTGGCAGACAGACGTTTCTACAGAGAGGGGGAGACTGAGTTCAGAAACTGGGACACTGGGACGCACCAAAATGGCAACTGTGCTTTTATGAGTACAGCTGGGATGTGGAACAAAACCTCCTGTGATGACCAGCATCACTTCATCTGTTATGATGGTGAGTGTTTACATACTTACGATGAAGCCTGTTCTAAGTGCCAGGGCTGTCATTGAGTTGAAACATAGACTCATGATGGCTTTAAGTTGTTAATCAGTTAGTGATATGTTATCATATCAATGAGAACATGTACAATAGATGATCAGTACATGATTTTCGTATTGATTATTACATTTGACTTTTGCAGGAAAACAAAGCACCAACCTAACATACGTCTTAATTCAGGAGAACAAGACCTGGATAGATGCTCAGAGTTACTGCAGACAGAATCACACAGACCTGGTCAGTGTGAGGAACCAGAAAGAGAACACAGAGATAGAGCAGAAGATATCACTGAGGGGACTGCCTGTGTGGATCGGTCTGTTTCAAGACTACTGGAGATGGTCTGACCAGAGTAACTCCTCATTCAGGAACTGGCTGCCAGGATATCCTTCAACATATCAGAGTTTCAACTGCACTCTGGTGTATTTTTATCCTTCTTCTTCTGATCATACTAAATGGATAAATTATCCCTGTGTCAACTCCTTTCGTTTCATCTGCTATAGTAAGTTACCATATTCTCCACCTGATCTACCTGATATTATGATGACAGGAGAACTCTAATGTTGCCCCCATGTGGAGACCACAACTGCCCCCCTGCCCACATCCTCAACCACGACTTCCCCACCGACCACACCCACAACCACAACTTCCCCAACGACCACACCCACAACAACGACTTCCCCACCGACCACACCCACAACCACGACTTCCGCACCGACCACACCCACAACCACGACTTCCCCACCGACCACACCGCCAACCACGACTTCCCCACCGACCACACCGCCAACCACGACTTCCCCACCGACCACACCGCCAACCACGACTTCCCCACCGACCACACCCACAACCATGACTTCCCCACCGACCACACCCACAACCACGACTTCCCCACCGACCACACCGCCAACCACGACTTCCCCACCGACCACACCGCCAACCACGACTTCCCCACCGACCACACCGCCAACCACGACTTCCCCACCGACCACACCCCACAACCACGACTTCCCACCGACCACACCCACAACCACGACTTCCCCACCGACCACACCGCCAACCACGACTTCCCCACCGACCACACCCACAACCACGACTTCCCACCGACCACACCGCCAACCACGACTTCCCACCGACCACACCCACAACCACGACTTCCCCACCGACCACACCCACAACCACGACTTCCCCACCGACCACACCCACAACCACGACTTCCCCACCGACCACACCCACAACCACAACTTCCCCACCGACCACACCCACAACCACGACTTCCCCACCGACCACACCCACAACCACGACTTCCCCACCGACCACACCCACACCCACAATAATGACCACGACTGCTACCTCGACCACACCCACAACCAATACTGCCACCCCGACCACACCCACAACAATGACTGCCACCCCGACCACACCCACAACCACTACTGCCACCCCGACCACATCCAAAACAACGACTGCCACCCAGACCACACCCACAACCACGACTGCACCCCGACCACACCCACAACAACGACTGCCACCCCGACCACACCCACAACCACTACTGCCACCCCGACCACATCCACAACAACGACTGCCACCCCGACCACATCCACAACAACGACTGCACCCCGACCACATCCACAACAACGACTGCCACCCCGACCAAACACAATAATGACTCTCCGACCCCTGAAAAACATCAACTGAAGAGACAGGTGGTGAGAGTGAAGATGACTCCAAAGGATCAAAATCTGAACCTCAGCGATCCTGCTGTTCAGGACGACATCTTACAAGAGGTGAGTTTCACCCTGTTCATGAAGAACCAACTCAATAGTGATACAAACCTTACAGACCTCTTCTCCTGGTCTGGGTCCTAGTCTGTTGTGGATGACCTCCTCTCTGGTCTGGGTCCTAGTCTGTTGTGGATGACCTCCTCTCTGGTCTGGGTCCTAGTCTGTTGTGGATGACCTCCTCTCTGGTCTGGGTCCTAGTCTGTTGTGGATGACCTCCTCTCTGGTCTGGGTCCTAGTCTGTTGTGGATGACCTCCTCTCTGGTCTGGGTCCTAGTCTGTTGTGGATGACCTCCTCTCTGGTCTGGGTCCTAGTCTGTTGTGGATGACCTCCTCTCTGGTCTGGGTCCTAGTCTGTTGTGGATAATCTCCCCTGGTCTGGGTCCTAGTCTGTTGTGGATGACCTCCTCCCTGGTCTGGGTCCTAGTCTGTTGTGGATGGCCTCCTCTCTGGTCTGGGTCCTAGTCTGTTGTGGATGACCTCCTCTCTGGTCTGGGTCCTAGTCTGTTGTGGATCATCTCCTCTGGTCTGGGTCCTAGTCTGTTGTGGATGACCTCCTCTCTGGTCTGGGTCCTAGTCTGTTGTGGATGACCTCCTCCCTGGTCTGGGTCCTAGTCTGTTGTGGATGACCTCCTCTCTGGTCTGGGTCCTAGTCTGTTGTGGATGACCTCCTCTCTGGTCTGGGTCCTAGTCTGTTGTGGATGACCTCCTCCCTGGTCTGGGTCCTAGTCTGTTGTGGATGACCTCCTCTCTGGTCTGGGTCCTAGTCTGTTGTGGATGACCTCCTCTCTGGTCTCGGTCCTAGTCTGTTGTGGATGACCTCCTCTCTGGTCTGGGTCCTAGTCTGTTGTAGATACCCTTCTCTCCTGGCAGTGACCCCACTCTCCGAGGGTGTTTCAGGGAGAGTGGGATATTCAAAAAACACATTTCCAATTCACACATGCATATTAAAAGACACGTGTACATGTGTTAAATAGGACAAATATAAGTATCATCTCCCCATAGAGTCAAAGGATTGAAGTCAAGAACATGTTAGTATAGCAGGAAGGAATGGTTGTTGTAGATCTTCAGAAAGACTATTACAGAATGATATAGTCTCTATCTGTCTGTGTGTGTGTGTGTGTGTGTGTGTTTCTCCAGATAAGGAACAAGCTGAAGGAGCAGGGGTTACCTGCAGACACCAAACTGACATGGAAAAAGCAGCCCGATGGGAAGGTCTTCAACAAGAAGAAAGAGGGGTCTCCCAAGAAAGAAGAAGAGGAGGAGGAGAAGAAGATGAAGAAGAAGAAGAAGAGGATTTTGACAAAGAGAGAACTCTAATTATATCACATGTTCTCCTGACATTTCTCTTTTTATTTACATTCATTATCTGTACTGGTCTAGATTTTCTCAGATAAACTGAAACAGGTCTTTATCTGAGATTCATTAATTGTTTTATCATATATGAATATTTATTTTATTTTATATATTAATTTATCATATATTAATATTTTGTATCATATATTAATATTGTTTTATCATATATAATATATATTTTTTATCATGTATTGATATTGTTTTATGATATATTAATATTAATTTGATTGATTGACTGGTGAATTAACTGTCATGGAGAGAGCAGGTGGTCCTAAAGTTTTGTAAACTCAGTGTATAGATCAACATAAACTACTCTAGCATTGGGTCCTCAGCCCTCCCTCTCCTCTGTCATTGGATGCTCTCCCCTCCCTCTCCGCTGTCATTGGATGTTCTGCCCTCCCTCTCCTGTCATTGGATGTTCTGCCCTCTCTCTCCTCTGTCATTAGGTCTGCAGGTAGCTTAGTGGTTAAGAGCGTTGTGCCAGTAACCGAAAGGTCGCTGCTGCTAATCTCCGAGCCGACTAGGTGAAAAATGTGCCCTTGAGCAAGGCACTTAACCCTACTTGCTCTGGATAAGAGCGTCTGCTAAAATGACTAAAATGTAAAATTAGGAGTTTGTTCCTCCCCTTGTTCCTTCCCTCTTCTCCAAATGGAAACCACTGGTCAGCAGGTAATGGTTAAACTGACACCTGTTTAGTGGTTGTGATGAGTCATGACGGCTTACAAACATATCGTTGCTGTCTGATGAACACAACTTTTCAGGAAATTGCCATATTTTTCCATTAACGAACATACAATTATGAAACTTCAGAAGCAATTTTTTTTATAAATGTTCTTTGTCCAAGCGTCAAGAAATGTACAGAGTACATTGAGGGAAGTTAATGCTTTCAATAAATGTAAAACAAATTAAATAGGCAAAAAATTAAATTGCAAGCTTTTCCAATTTTACATTTTCAACAAACTTTTATTTTGTCAGAAAAAATCTAATTAATGTAAAACCTTGTTGATAAATGAGTGATTATTTATTGAAATCTAAATGAACACTCCAGTAAAGAAAGACAGAGCCATTAGGATCGTAATCTGACGTGAGATCTGTGCTTGCAACTGGGACTTTCATTCATTGATGTCAATGCACAGAAATTCCAGTGAGCGGATCTCAAGTCTGAATACTGTCTATAATGATTGAGGAAAAATAGCATCTCACTATCACACATCATTTTATTTGTTAACATTCCAGATGTGCCATCACGTTTACAGTTTTAGAAAAAACTATGTTCTAATATATAAACAAACAAAAGAGATTCAAACAATGAATGATGTTAAAGATTTGGAACTTAAGATCACATCCTATGATAAAACTATATTCATGCATTATAAAACAATATTAATACATTATGAAACAATAATAATACATGATAAAACAATATGTATACATGATAAAACAATATGAATATATGATAAAACAATATTAATATATGATAAAACAATATTCATATATGATAAAACAATATTAGTATTTGATAAAACAATATTCATATATGATAAAACAATATTAATATATGATAAAACAATTTACTGTATCTCAGATAAAGAGCTGTTTCAATAAAGTTGAGAAAATATATGAACATAAACCTACTATGTGGAATATATCTAAGAAAGACATTCAAAAAATGTATAATGTTAAAGGGGCAATCTGCAATTGCTAAATACATTTTGTTCACTTTTAAATGAATGTTCCATTGATTCTTGAAGGATGTAACTTATAAATGCCTCGGGAGCTCAGTTCAACTGTCGTACTCCATCAGAACTCCATATATAAGCTAGTTTTGCTCCATTGTTTGTAAACCATGCAATTGTAAATAAACACTATACCCTCAACACATGGTTAAAACTGTCATGTCAGTCCTTGCATCCATAGCTCTGTATACATTTGAGAGTGGTTACATTTCTCCAGACCCAGCATTCTGAAGATTGACTATTTCGTGACTACAGATCACACCCTATCTTAAAACAATAGTAATATATGATTTTAAAAAATGTGTGTATCTCAGATAAAGACCTGTTTTAGTTTATCTGAGAAAATCTAGACCAGTACAGATAATGAATGTAAATGAAAGAGAAATGTCAGGAGAACATTTGATATAATTAGAGTTCTCTCTTTGTCATCATCCTCTTCTTCCTCTTCTTCATCTTCTTCTCCTCCTCCTCTTCTTTCTTGGGAGACCCTTCTTTCTCCTTGTTGAAGACCTTCCCATCGGGCTGCTTTTTCCATGTCAGTTTGGTGTCTGCAGGTAACCCCTGCTCCTTCAGCTTGTTCTTTATCTGGAGAAACACACCCACACAAACACACACACACACACACACACACACACACACACACACACACACACACACACACACACACACACACACACACACACACACACACACACACATACACACACACACACACATACACACACACACACACACACACACAGAGACACACACACACACCCACACACACACAGAGACACAGAGACACACACACACACACACACACACACACACACACACAGAGAGACACACACACACACACACACACACCCACACACACACAGACAGACAGACAGACAGATAGAGACTATATCATTCTGTAATAGTCTTTCTGAAGATCTACAACTACCATTCCTTCCTGCTATACTAACATGTTCTTGACTTCAACCCTTTGACTCTATGGGGAGATGATACTTATATTTGTCCTATTTAACACATGTACACGTGTGTTTTAATATGCATGTGTGAATTGGAAATGTGTTTTTTGCACAATCCATTCTCCCTGAAACACCCACAGAGAGTGGGGTCACGGCCAGAGAGGAGGTCATCCACAATGGACTAGGACCCAGACCAGAGAGGAGGTCATCCACAATGGACTAGGACCCAGACCAGAGAGGAGGTCATCATCAATGGACTAGGACCCAGACCAGAGAGGAGGTCATCCACAATGGACTAGGACCCAGACCAGAGAGGAGGTCATCCACAATGGACTAGGACCCAGACCAGGGAGGAGGTCATCCACAATGGAATAGGACCCAGACCAGGGAGGAGGTCATCCACAATGGACTAAGACCCAGACCAGAGAGGAGGTAATCCACAACAGACTAGGACCCAGACCAGAGAGGAGGTCATCCACAACAGACTAGGACCCAGACCAGAGAGGAGGTCATCCACAATGGACTAGGAAACAGACCAGGGAGGAGGTCATCCACAATGGACTAGGACCCAGACCAGAGAGGAGGTCATCCACAATGGACTAGGACCCAGACCAGGGAGGAGGTCATCCACAATGGAATAGGACCCAGACCAGGGAGGAGGTCATCCACAATGGACTAGGACCCAGACCAGAGAGGAGGTCATCCACAACAGACAAGAACCCAGACCAGAGAGGAGGTCATCCACAACAGACAAGGACCCAGACCAGAGAGGAGGTCATCCACAACAGACTAGGACCCAGACCAGAGACGAGGTCATCCACAACAGACTAGGACCCAGACCAGAGAGGAGGTCTTCCACAACAGACTAGGACCCAGACCAGGGAGGAGGTCATCCACAATGGACTAGGACCCAGACCAGGAGAAGAGGTCTGTACAGTTTGTATCATTACTGAGTTTGTTCTTCATGAACAGGGTGAAACTCACCTCTTGTAAGATGTCGTCCTGAACAGCAGGATCGCTGAGGTTCAGATTTGGATCCTTTGGGGTCATCTTCACTCTCACCACCTGTCTCTTCAGTTGATGTTTCTCAGGGTTCTTGCGTTTGGTCGGGGTGGCAGTCGTTGTTGTGGGTGTGGTCGGTGGGGAAGTCGTGGTTGTGGGGGTGGTCGGTGGGGATGTCGTGGTTGTGGGTGTGGTCAGTGGGGAAGTCGTGGCTGTGGGTGTGGTTGGTGGGGAAGTCGTGGTTGTGGGTGTGGTCGGTGGGGAAGTCGTGGTTGTGGGTGTGGTCGGTGGGGAAGTCGTGGTTGGCGGTGTGGTCGGTGGGGAAGTCATGGTTGTGGGTGTGGTCGGTGGGGAAGTCGTGGTTGTGGGTGTGGTTGGTGGGGAAGTCGTGGTTGTGGGTGTGGTCGGTGGGGAAGTCGTGGTTGTGGGTGTGGTCGGTGGGGAAGTCGTGGTTGGCGGTGTGGTCGGTGGGGAAGTCATGGTTGTGGGTGTGGTCGGTGGGGAAGTCGTGGTTGTGGGTGTGGTCGGTGGGGAAGTCGTGGTTGGCGGTGTGGTCGGTGGGGAAGTCGTGGTTGTGGGTGTGGTCGGTGGGGAAGTCGTGTTTGGCGGTGTGGTCGGTGGGGAAGTCGTGGTTGTGGGTGTGGTCGGTGGGGAAGTCGTGGTTGGCGCTGTGGTCGGTAGGGAAGTCGTGGTTGGCGGTGTGGTCGGTGGGGAAGTCGTGGTTGTGGGTGTGGTCGGTGGGGAAGTCGTGGTTGTGGGTGTGGTCGGTGGGGAAGTCGTGGTTGTGGGTGTGGTCGGTGGGGAAGTCGTGGTTGTGGGTGTGGTCGGTAGGGAAGTCGTGGTTGGCGGTGTGGTCGGTGAGGAAGTCGTGGTTGTGGGTGTGGTCGGTAGGGAAGTCGTGGTTGTGGGTGTGGTCGGTGGGGAAGTCGTGGTTGTGGATGTGGGCAGGGGGGCAGTTGTGGTCTCCACAGCTGGGCCTAGAAGAGAATAAAATCCCACAGTGACAGTAGTGAATCATGGGGGCAACATTAGAGTTCTCCTGTCATCATAATATCAGGTAGATCAGGTGGAGAATATGGTAACTTACTATAGCACATGAAAGGAAAGGAGTAGGCACAGGGCTTATTTATTAATTTAGTTTGATCAGAATAAGGATATAAAGACATCAGAATGCAGTTTAAACTCTGATTTACTGAAGGCCATCCTGGCAGCCAGTTCCTGAATGAGGAGTTACTCTGGTCAGACCATCTCCAGTAGTCTTGAAACAGGCCGATCCACACAGTCAGTCCCCTCAGGGATATCTTCTGATCTATCTCTGTGTTCTCAGTCTGGTTCCTCACACCAGGTCTGTGTGATTCTGTCTACAGTAACTCTGAACATCTCTCCAGGTTTTTTTCTCCTGAATTAAGAAGTATGTTAGATTGGTGCTTTGTTTTCCTGCAAAAGTCAAATTTAATAATCAATGCGAAAATCCAATGAAATATAATCTACTGATCATCTATTGTACATGTTCTCATTGATTTGATAACTGATTAACAACTTAAAGCCATCATGAGTCTATGTTTCAACTCAATGACAGCCCTGGCACTTAGAACAGGCTTCATCGTTAGTATGTAAACACTCACCATCATAACAGATGAAGTGATGCTGGTCATCACAGGAGGCGTTGTTCCACATCCCAGCTGTACTCATAAAAGCACAGTTGCCATTTTGGGGCGTCCCAGTGTCCCAGTTTCTGAACTCAGTCTCCCCCTCTCTGTAGAAACGTCTGTCTGCCAGAGACCACTGCCACTTCATGGAGTCTCCTTTCTTCAGTCCGATTCAAAACCAGTTTTTATAATAATTGAGAGTAGTAATCAGCCTGTTCAGGTCCACCATGTCATCTACTGTGGCCAGGTCAGTGTACTGTGCTCTGCAGTAACTCTGGGCGTCAGTCCAGGTCATAGAGTTGGTAATGAGGTGAAATTGATGAAGACATGAGGAAGGTGTGTAGAAGCCTGTGAACAGAATAATGATTCATGAGGGACATTTTCTCCGGCAACTTCTCAACCCCAACCACACTTTCTATGGATCTGTGAACATACAGTACACCCTGGTGTGCAAACACACACACACCAACTACATCCATAAACACACACATACCTACATCCATAAACAAACACACACCCAGCATACATGAACGCATTTGCCCTGCGTGGGTATTCAGTGGGCAAGGTGGGCACACAGCAAGCCCAACACAGGCTTGCCCACACCAACCCAACACAGGCTAGCCCACACCAACCCAACACAGGCTTGCCCACACCAACCCAACACAGGCTAGCCCTCACCAGCCCAACACAGGCTTGCCCACAACAACCCAACACAGGCTAGCCCTCACCAGCCCAACACAGGCTTGCCCTCACCAACCCAACACAGGCTAGCCCACACCAACCCAACACAGGCTAGCCCTCACCAGCCCAACACAGGCTAGCCCACAACAACCCAACACAGGCTAGCCCTCACCAGCCCAACACAGGCTAGCCCACAACAACCCAACACAGGCTAGCCAACTTAAAGCCCAGCCGCAACATGTTAGTGAATGACAGCAGCAGCTCTGTTGTCTTTCTGGGGTAATGTAACACATTAGATACAGTGAGGGAAAAAAGTATTTGATCCCCTGCTGATTTTGTACGTTTGCCCACTGAAAAAGAAATGAACTGACTATAATTTTAATGGTAGGTTTATTTGAACAGTGAGAGACAGAATAACAACAAAAAAATCCAGAAAAAACGCATGTCAAAAATGTTATAAATTGATTAGCATTTTAATGAGGTAAATAAGTATTTGACCCCCTCTCAATCAGAAAGATTTCTGGCTCCCAGGTGTCTTTTATACAGGTAACGAGCTGAGATTAGGAGCACACTCTTAAAGAGAATGCTCCTAATCTCAGCTTGTTACCTGCATAAAAGACACCTGTCCACAGAAGCAATCAATCAATCAGATTCCAAACTCTCCACCATGGCCAAGACCAAAGAGCTCTCCAAGGATGTCAGGGACAAGATTGTAGACCTACACAAGGCAGGAATGGGCTGCAAGACCATCGCCAAGCAGCTTGGTGAGAAGGTGACAACAGTTGGTGCGATTATTCGCAAATGAAAGAAACACAAAATAACTGTCAATCTCCCTCGGCCTGGGGCTCCATGCAAGATCTCACCTCGTGGAGTTGCAATGATCATGAGAGAGGTGAGGAATCAGCCCAGAACTACACAGGATGATCTTGTCAATGATCTCAAGGCAGCTGGGACCATAGTCACCAAGAAAACAATTGGTAACACACTACGTCGTGAAGGACTGAAATCCTGCAGCGCCCACAAGGTCCCCCTGCTCAAGAAAGCACATATACAGGCCCGTCTGAAGTTTGCCAATGATCATCTGAATGATTCAGAGGAGAACTGGGTGAAAGTGTTGTGGTCAGATGAGACCAAAATCGAGCTCTTTGGAATCAACTCAACTAGCCGTGTTTGGAGGAGGAGGAATGCTGCCTATGACCCCAAGAACACCATCCCCACCGTCAAACATGGAGGTGGAAACATTATGCTTTGGGGGTATTTTTCTGCTAAGAGGACAGGACAACTTCACCGCATCAAAGGGACGATGGACGGGGCCATGTACCGTCAAATCTTGGGTGAGAACCTCCTTCCCTCAGCCAGGGCATTGAAAATGGGTCGTGGATGGGTATTCCAGCATGACAATGACCCAAAACACACTGCCAAGGCAACAAAGGAGTGGCTCAAGAAGAAGCACATTAAGGTCCTGGAGTGGCCTAGCCAGTCTCCAGACCTTAATCCCATAGAAAATCTGTGGAGGGAGCTGAAGGTTCGAGTTGCCAAACGTCAGGCTCGAAACCTTAATGACTTGGAGAAGATCTGCAAAGAGGAGTGGGACAAAATCCCTCCTGAAATGTGTGCAAACCTGGTGGCCAACTACAAGAAACATCTGACCTCTGTGATTGCCAACAAGGGTTTTGCCACCAAGTACTAAGTCATGTTTTGCAGAGCGGTCAAATACTTATTTCCCTAATTAAAATGCAAATCAATTTATAACATGTTTGACATGGGTTTTTCTGGATTTTTTCGTTGTTATTCTGTCTCTCACTGTTCAAATAAACCTACCATTAAAATGATAGACTGATCATGTCTTTGTCAGTGGGAAAATGTACAAAATCAGCAGGGGATCAAATACTTTTTTCCCTCACTGTAAATAAGGTAGTTTTCACACTTGGGCCCTTTCAGCCAATTTCTGTTAACTCAGTGAGGTTTGCTTAATTTTTTTGTGCAGTGTGAAGACTTCAAAGGAACTCAGACCCCTCAAAAGAGCCCCAGAAGCGAATCGAACTGAGATGGTCTGAGTTCGTTTCGCTTGAATTCCGCTAGTATAGTCACTTTTTTTAGGCCAATGTGAACACAAAGCTCCCCAGGTTCGCTTGTCATTATTCCCCCACCACACACTAGACTACTGCAACACCGTTTCCCCCACCACACACTAGACTACTGCAACACCGTTTCCCCCACCACACACTAGACTACTGCAACACCGTTTCCCCCACCACACACTAGACTACTGCAACACCGTTTCCCCCACCACACACTAGACTACTGCAACACCGTTTCCCCTGCCATAAACCTTCACATTGGTGCCACAAAAGAGAGAAGATTATGATGTGCAGGTTCACGGGATAAAAATTGTGTTGTTTTTGGATATTGATTAGCGATTGTCAACGATGCACAGAAATTCCAAAATGTGTGGAGTTTTTAGCTCAGGTGATTTGTTTGCCATATGTGATCTATAGGCTAAGAGAGCTTCATAAGCTGTTTATTGATTGTGGGGTTTGAATAACGTGCGAAGACAACCTATTTGGTGAGAATCACAACATAGACTACAAAATCTCTTCTAGCTCTTAAAGGGGCAGTAGCCTACCTTGGGTGTACAATTTTGAATTAAAGCATGATTTATTCTGCAGTTATTCTGCAGTTATTCTAATGCTATTCATTATGTTAGCAATAAAATGTACAGTAAATGTTAATAGTATCTTCTGATTACAATGATTATGTCTATATCTATTAACTTCCAAAATGTAAGTAGGTATATCTATCTGTCCGATAACACATTCTGATTGAATGGCTTGTCCTGTGCTTTGTAAAAACCCAGAGTGCACTGAGTGAATGTTGGAAAAAGATCTTGGTTTCTTTCTAAACGTAGACGTGTGAATGCAAAGAGCACTCACTCCACAAAATAGGTGAAGTGAACTAGCAAAAGAGTTGAGTCCTCATTCAAAGGCAAGGGCAGTGTGAATACAAAGAGATCTGAGTTATTTAGCTCTTTTTTTTTTTTTACCCCAGTTCACTTTAAAGAGGACTGAGATCAGTTATTTAAAAGAGGACCATATGTGAAAACACCTAACAGAATTTAGGGATCGTAAATGTTACCATTGATTCACGCTGGGCCACTCTGGGCCAATGTCTTGGGGGCCAGTAGGGAGCCGATTAACAAGGACTCTTCAGCCCAAAGTGGGCATGTT